>NC_056746.1:238869715-238972215 GCF_019279795.1 Protopterus annectens
CATAGTACAAATCATTTGTTTTTTAGTCTCTTCTTCTCTGAAGTCTTCCACGAAGTTTCAGTTGCCAGTCTCTTTAACGAAGGACTAGCCCATTCCATTTCTTCTATTTTTTCCAAAATCTTATTTTTTTTTGATAAACAGTAAAGCAGAGTTTAAGTCATCAAAAATTTTAGGACCATCAGGAAGGAAGATTTTAAGCTTGGCAGGAAACAGAAGGTATGTTTTAAACTGTGCTTTTTTAAGCTCCCTTATTAGTGGCAGAAAAACTTTTCTTTTAGCTAATACCATGGAAGAATAGTCATTGTCAAAACGCACAGTTGTTTCATTAATCTTAACAGGAGCTTTTAGCCCAAGCAGATTTAAGAACCATCTCTTTATCAAAAGATGATAGAAATCTAACTATAACTGATCTAGGATAGTTTTTGTTAGAGTTAGTATTAGCTATAGATCTATGTGCTCTTCGATACCAAAAGAGAATGCTTCTGGTAAATCTAAAGTTTTAGGGAGCCATGTTGTTAAAAAGAAGTAATATTGTTACCTTCAATATTTTCTGGCAGTCCAAAAATCCTAATGTTATTGCCTAGATCTATTTTCCAGGTCATCCAGCTTTGTTTGTAAATGTGTATTTTGTTTCAGCAGAAACTCAGTGTTGATTTCCTCTTCTTGTATTCTATTTTCCATGTCATTCACAGCTTCTTCTATGCCTGTCATCTGGATCTTCTGTTGTTGCAGGTCCATTTGTAACAAGTCTATTTGTTTTGTAGTTTTTTCTATGAAAGTGTCTATTTTAGTATCCATTTTATCCATCTTAGCAGTAAGTTGCTGGACTATAATTATCAGAGACTGAAGTTCTTTCTTGATGCTGGAGTCTTGAGAATTTGTCTTACTGGAACTCATTTCAGACTGATAAACTGACAGGAAAATTTCCAAAGTAATTTCTGACAGGAATATTATTAAGATTTCCTTTCTTTTTTAGATATAGTTCAAGAACTATATAAAACAAACATATTTAGAAAGAAAATTACTTCAAAAATTAATTTTTTAAGTAATTAATTCCTGTCAATGTAATGAAATTGGTGGAGCTGAAGAAATCTGCTGCTATCCTGTGTTCATCCTTGGCCACGCCCCCTGTTTAGAATAAATTTAAAGACATCATGTGGAAGGAGTGCAGTAAGCAGATGGGCACTTTACTGATAATGTTATGACATGGGGGAAGCTATAAAATTTAAGTGAACTTTAAGAGGAATGGTAGGATGGGTCAGAACATATTAAGTTTACATTACAGGGTGGTAAAATGTATTTGGAAAACAGGACATTTTAAAATGGAGATACATTTCTTTGTTGAATGGAGAATGCAAACGCTGGGCCAAAAGCAGTCAACTTAAGGAAAGGAGGGTGGTGGGAAATGATTAGAGAAATGGGCAGAAATGGGTAGAAATGGTCAGTGCAGATGCCACAAAAGTATATTACCTGCTAAATGAGAGGACTTACAGGAATCTTTTAATTATAAGTTTGTAGATACTGATGTATTGTATACAAGAGCAGAAATACTGTTTCATGCAATGTGACTGTTACCATGGCAGCGGTGGTGCTGCTGCAGTTTTACTATATCAGGAACAGCAATATTTTTATGAACTGCACACGGAATACAGAAGTAAGAGACTTGTAAGTGTTAAATTTTTAATGTTCATTTAATAAAAGTGTTGCTTTAACTTTTTGTCTCAGAATGCTTAACTTATGTTTCCTGAGAGGAATTTGAATCCTTGGTTTATCATTCCTTTGAATTCTAGTGCCTTATTGTGGCTTCATTACACTTTTTTTTATCCAGAGGAGAAGTTTTCCATTGTTGATGCTGTTTGTAGAATGTTCTAGAACATTCTCTGTATCTTGATCATAACTGAGATGTCTTCACTTCGCTCAAGAATTGCTGTTTGGAGTGCTGTGCATAATGATATTTCAGCTGAAGAGATGCCGAGAGCTGCCCCCATCACTAGTGGATTAATTTTCTAAACTATTAAACAGGATTTTTGGCCCTTCATTAATATCTGTGTATCTTAACATCTAGGTCTATTTGTCTCCTGTCAGTATCTTCTGTCAAATCTACTGGGTGTATTCAATGAATAGAATGACTTTGCATTTAAAGTAATATCCTTAACTATGCATGTAGTGTTTCTTTCAATTTCCATTTTTTAGATACTTCTCAAGGACTAAAGTGAAAACTGAAACTAGATAGCCTTGCTCACAGCTTTCAGGAAACAATATGTTTCTGCTGGAAAACGTCAATCTATGACCACAATTCTGTTTCTGAAAATTAAGACATCTTTGGTAAATGAATGGTCAGTACTAAAAAGGTAAACTGAGTTTTGAGTGAAAGCAATTGTTGAGTCATTACATCCGTCAAACTGCCAAATGTTACTTTGGCTATCAGATAACTGAATTTTAACTCTAATGGACTCAATTTCACTTATTAAAAAAAGTCTGACTCACTTTTTTAAAGTTGTTTGTATCACACAGTTCCAAATATATAGTTATTTTCACTTATCAGTCAGTTTGATCTAACATGTTTTATATGCTAACATTTATTAATACAATGAGTTTCAGGCCCAGGCTGGAAGCCCCTATTGCCTGCCTAAGAGACATAAAGTACAGTTGTGTACACTTACCATAAATGTAGATGTTCGAGTGTATTCACTGTTGCAGCCATTACATTTGGGCAATCCTGCTGGCAGGTTGCCCTCAGTCAGCCTGAATTCCAAAGTCCCGGGTCCTGCATTGGCTGCTGTCGCCCCTTCCCTGACGTCAGGTCATCAGGGGTATAAAAGATGCGGCTGACACCATTTTCTTTAGTTTTTCTTGCCCCAGATGTCAGGTACCCCTAAAAGGGTAGCCAAAATTTATATATATATAAATACATGCACCAATATAAACTTTACCTTCATCTACAAACAAATACACCACATAGGCTGTATAAATCAGAGAAGGAAAGATAGGTTCCATCAGAAGAAAGGGGGGTGGCAGGTGGGTAACCTGGACTGTAACAGTGAATACACTCGAACATCTACATTTATGGTAAGTGTACACAACTGTACTATGTTCTTCGTGTTTCACTGTTGCAGTCATTACATTTGGGTAGAGTCCCAAAGCTATGGATGGGAGGCTGGAGCTAAATGGCATTAGGAGTGGCTATGAGGCCCTGCAGAACTGCAGTGGCAAAGCTTGCCCTGGATTTAGAGTAGAGTGGCAGATGATAGTGCTTTGTAAAGGTGTGCACTGAACTCCAAGTAGCAGCCTCTAAAATGTCCTTGTTTGGTACTCCCCTGAGAAAGGCTGCTGAAGTGGCTGCAGCTCTGGTTGAATGTGGCCTAATGCCCTTAGGCACTGGCTTGCCATGGTGTAAGTAGCAGAAACGAATGCAGTGGCCTATCCACTTTGAAATAGTCTGCTTTGAGATAGCCTTTCCTTGTGATCCTGCAGCATATGCCACTAGTAATTGCTCCGTCTTTCTGAAAACTTTGGTTCTATCCAAGTGGAATCTAAGCTGTCTGTGTATGTCCAAAGAATGCAGAATTCTCTCCCCCTTGTTCTGTGGATTTGGATAAAAAGTTGGCAGATGAATAGTTTGGTTAAGAGCCACACTGGACACCACCTTAGGCATAAATGTTGGGTTTGTCCACAGAGAGACCCTGTCTGGATAAAAAAATGATAAAAGGTTCCACAGCCATGAGTGTCTATTATAGCTCTGAAACTCATCTTGCGGAAGTTATTGCTAGGAGCAAAGCTGTTTTACAAGATAAAAACTTTATATCAGCAGTAGCAGCTGGCTCAAAAGGAGGCAGGGTGCGTTTTTCCAAGACATAGTAGAGGTCCCATGCAGGCATTGGTGATCTCCTTGGAGACCTTAACTTTTTGGCTCCTCTGAGGTACTGTTTTAATAAGAGATGAGAAAAGATTGGTGGCTCTGTATTGTAATGAGCCGAAATGGCAGAGGCATGAATTTTAATAGATGAAAAAGATAGGCCTTTGTCCAGCATCTCAGTTAAGTATTGCAAAATCTGAGGAATATTTGGCACAGCTGTATCAGTTCCTTGTGCCTGGTTCCAAGCACAGAATCTCTTCCATTTTCCAGCATAAGATTTTCTAGTACTAGGCCTTCTGGCCTCCAAAATGACATCCATCACAGCTTTACTGAGAGGTGTGTTTTGTATGACTACATTATCCGCCATGCTGCCAGGTTTAAAGTCCTGAGTTGGCTGTGCAGGATCTGATTGTTTTGCTGGGACAGTAGATGAGGTATTTGAAGTAAGGTCCAAGCTGGGCATTGAGACAAGTTCTTTAGGATTGGAAACCAGTACTGGCGGGGCCAGTCTGGGGCAATCAGTATTATTTTTGGCTTCTCCTGTCTGACCTTTAGGAGTACCTTGGGGAGGAGAGGCAGTGGGGGAAAGGCATATACTGATAGTTTTTTCCAGCTGAAAGATAGGGCGTCCACTTTTCATGCTTGTCTGTGATAAGTCCTTGTGCAGAATCTTTTTAGTTGGTAGTTGTGAGGGGAGGCAAATAGATCTATGTCCAGGCATCCCCATTTCCTTGTTATCATGATGAAGACTTGTGGATCCAGCTGCCACTCGTGGGGATCCATGCGGTTTCTACTTAGTTCGTCTGCCAGAGTATTTTTCCTTCCTGGCAGGAATTGTGCCTGCAGATGTACATGGTAAGTTAATGCTGTGTCCCACAAAGTCATGGCTAGTCTGCAAAGGGGGTAAGTATATGTCCCCCCTGCTTGTTTATATACCACATGACCGTGGTGTTCCAAACACTTTTTAGGTACCATTGAAGTTTCCTCATATGCAGTCTTGCATATGGAATTAGTAGGATGCAGGATGCCATGAAGCCCAAAGCCTGCAGAATTTTTCTTGCAGATAACTGGGCCTTTGTTGCAACATTTTGAAATAGGTAGTCAGTTGCCTTTGTTTGTCTGGCAAGAGATAAGCCATCTGGGCGGTTGTATTTAAGCTTGCACCCAGGAATATAACCTCTTCAGAGGGTACTAGTTTTGATTTATTTTCGTTGACTGTGTACCCTAGGTGTGTTAGAAGTCTTTTCAAAAATGAGAAGTATGTCCTTGTTCTCTGCGTGAATTAGACAGTCGTCCAAGTAAGGATATATTTGTATTCCTCTTTGTCTGCAGAATGCAATTACTGGTGCCAGGCACTTTGTAAAGACCCTGGGCACAGTAGATAAGCCAAAGGGCAGTGCAGAGAATTGGTAATGCACTGAGCCAGTCTTGAATCTGAGGTATCTTCTGCATAATTGTCTGATTGGGACATGCAGGTATGCCTCTTTCAGGTCTAGGGTCACCAGCCAAGCGTTCTTGCCCAGCATGGGCAGAAGCTGCTGTAAAGTCATCATCTTGAATTTTGGTATATCCAGGAATGTGTTCGGAATAAATAGGTTCAGTATTGGTCTCCAGGCCTTGTCCTTTCTGGGTACCAAGAACAGTCTTGAGTAAAATCCTTGTCCCTGCTCTTGCTCTGGTACTTGTTGAATGGCCCCCATGTCTATGAGGGATGAGACTTGTTTTTGTGCCTCTGCCCATTGATTTTTTGGCGGATCTGGCCAGCCGTTTGCCTTTGGCAGGGTATGGAAATGGAACTTGTACCCTTGTGACACGATATTTAGAACTCACTTGTCCTGGGTTATAATGTGCCAATTTTGAGAAAAAAGTGCTAATTTTCCCCCTAAGGGTGCTGCCAGGAGATAAGTGCTTGGTGCAGGCAGGGGGAAGTCATTGGGACTGTTTCCTGTATGGTTGTGATTTGTCTTTTCCAACTTTGGAGGTAGAAGCACCCCATTGCTTTGACCTGTAGGAACCTTGCGCCTGGGATCTGCCTCTAGGGCATCTTGATCTGCCCCTTTGAGGTCTGTCTGACACAGGAAAGGACCAATTCTTTGTAGGCCAGTGTCTACTAAACCTAGGTGGCTGTACTTCTAAAAAATCTTTGACAATTTGCATAGATTTAGGTTTGTCCTCAATTTTCTTTAACACCTCCTCTGTCTTAACACCAAACAAAGTATCATGCTGTAAAGGTGCATCTAATAATTTAACTTTAACATGATCAGGCAGATTTTGTTCCTTTAACCAAGCATGCCTTCTAATTACAGAACCCGTAACTACGGCCCTGCAGGAGGCCTCCAAAGAATCAAAACCACATTGCAAAGTATGCTTTCCAACTTGTTCAGCTGCATGCAGTAAATCCTGCATTTCTTTGTTTTCTGCACATTCAGAGTTTAATAACATTTTCTGTGTAAGCAATGCCATGACATGCTGCTGATATTTGAGCATATGAAACTGACAGTTTAAGGCCCTTATAGCCAAGGTAGCAGATGTGTAAACCTTTTTTCCCCATCTATCCAGTGCCCTAGAATCTCTGTCAGAGGGAGTAGGGTTTTTTGCAGCGGAAGCCTTAACTCCTTTGGGACCCTGTGAAATAGTTTCTGGGCCTGCAGCAGGGTTTTTAAAAAGGAATTTATGAAAGTCAGGAACCCTGTAATATCTGTCAGGCTTAACAGGAGCTGGAGGTAAGGAGTCAGGGGTAAGACTAGACTCTGAAAACACATCATCTACAATATCTAACACAGGTGGAATGGCTAGTGGCCTGTGTTGAGGTAGTAAAAGGAAATCCCTGAGCCTCTTTTTAGATTCTGAAAAATCTTGGCTCTCCCAGTGGAAATGCTCCATCATGGTATGCAAGGTTTTCCCAAAAGAATAGTCCTCTGGAGGAGAAGCTGAAGGTATAGATTCTTCAGCATCAGAATCCTCATAGGGGGGAAGAGAATATTCCTGATCAGAAGAGGAATCAGAAGAAATAGAAACCTGATCTGAAGATTCAGTCTCTTGCCTAGGCCTCTTATCAGTAGGGGGATGGGAACCCCTTATCAAGGTAATTAAGTCTTTGGCCATTTTGAGCATCTGTTTTTTGGGCATAGAGGCCTGTCCACGTGGCTCTTGAGTTTGTTTCTTTGCATTAGAAGGTGCTTTAGACTTTGCCTTTGAAGCTGAGGTTGGTTTAATGTAAAGATGTTTAGGTCTGAATTCACCCTCAGAAGCCAGTGCCTGCTCAGCGGCTCCGGACCTATCTGAAGGAATAGTATCCGAGGCTCCAATACCTTGAGTTTCCAGTGGCATGGCCGACTCCACGTGGGAGTCGGTAGTGGCCTGCGACTCTAAAGTAGCGGGCGTCAGGGACTGCAAAAGCACCTCACTGAGAACCGGCGAACCGGCAACTGGCTTAGGAGAAGCTTTGTCGTCGGTTTTGGGCCTCGGTTGTCTATCTCTCTCCTTTTCTTTCCATTTTTTGTGAACTCTGGTAGTCGGATGGCTATCCGACAACATTTCTGGATAATTAAACCTGCGTCCAAAATAGTTTAAAGCAAAAGCATACTGACGCTTAATAGTGCGTTGCTTAAATCTAGCACAAAACCGACAACCAGAAATTCTGTGATCAGGGCCTAGGCAAGGAATACAGTAAGAATGAAAGTCCTTATGAGGTATTTGCTTTCCACAAGAAATACAAATTTTTACTTTTTCTGACATCAGTCTGGAGCAAGAAAAAAGTTTCCTCAATGAGGTACTTAGCTTTATTGAAGACTTCGGATCTGAAACTCGAACATGAAAATCTCAGGAGTCGGCTGACCGGCACTTGCGAACTGCTTCTGCTTTGGGCATCACATGGCAAAAAAGACTAAAGAAAATGGCATCGGCCACATCTTTTATACCCCTGACGACCTGACGTCAGGGAAGGGGCGACAGCAGCTGACGCAGGACCCAGGACTTTGGAATTCAGGCTGACTGAGGGCAACCTGCCAGCAGGATTACCCAAATGTAATGACTGCAACAGTGAAACACGAAGAACATCTCTTATTACCAAAACAGCTTATAATAGTGAGGTTCTCATTTCACCTCACCTGAAGGGGAAGTCATTTCCAAACAACTGCCATTTGCTCTGAAAACCAGTGAGTTGTAACTCTTGCTTTTTCAACAACATTTCCACAGAAACCTAGGTTAATCAGTCCGATTCAAGCCCAGGCACTCTCAAAGCTCTAAATGTTAGGTTATCCTTAACATAGCAAAAGGAGTCTGAAAACAAATCTATTTTTTCACAGCCTTAACTCAGAACTCAGTATGAAACAGCCCTCGGTTAATTTGTGAATCTTCACTGCATCATTTCAAGTTTATTTTGTTTCTTTGACATGGGGCTATTTCTGCAGTCCAATTTTGGTCTAATCCATCCATCCATCCACAAGCCCTTTTTTCCATTTTTGCACATGGGGTCAGGGTGTCATTTCAACAGTGACAATCATCTTGAGTCTAGGTTCACAGCACAAGGTGGCTAGTCTTGCCATGACTGTTCTTCCACACCACACACTTGCATGCCCACTCACTCCTGTGACCAACTTAGTGTGTCCAGTCCACTTACCTTGCCTTTGGAATGTGGGAAGAAAACTGAGCACCCTGAGGAAACTCAAGTGAACACAGGGGACACACGCAGACTCCACACAGAAGGCACCTCAGCCAAAAATTGAACCATGGAACTTTTTGTTGTGAGGTAACAATGCTATCTGCTGCACCACTATTGTATTCAAAGCCCCCATATTCCTGCATTGTAAAAAAAACTCTCTTTGCATCCAGTAATTACACAGAACTTTTTAGCATGGTGTTTTACCCTGAAAACATTAATTATCAGAATAACAAATTCCTTTACTGATGCACTTCATGACCTCATTTGCAATACACTCTATACACACTGAGCTGAGTTGAGGAGGGGCATTGACTACAACTCTGATCTGAGATATATAACAATAAATATCCTGTTTTTTTTTTTTTTTTGCTTATTTTACTAGTTATTGCTTCTAGCAATTTATATATAACACTTTTTACTACCTGCTGCATACATTTTACTGTATTTTACTGCTATTAACTAATCTGCACGGTTAAACTAAAATTGTCTGCCTTACAGGGCCTGATAAATAAGGTTTTTACTGTCACACTGTTTGTAAAGCTTTTTAGCTAGTTTCACTATGTGAAAGATATTAATGTAAAATTTTCTCTACTTGTTAAGCACCTATTTGTTCTGATTTCCTTCCAAGGAGTGTATCATATAACTGATTTATTTGCAGTTAAATGCATTCTGTAGAGTCTCCTTGCTCCTTTATCTGTTTAAAACTTTCATTTTGTGGTTCACTGCTGTTCTTCTGCTGTGATAAACATTTCTGTAGTGTTTACTGTCTAAAAGAGCGTAGGCAAGTAGCTTTAGTACTGTTCCCAACCCTTCCTCCCTGTTGGTGTCTTGCTGTTATACTTGGTGGCTTTGCAGTTGCCCACCCCTACTGTAAATTTGATTTGGGACACTCCTCCCAGTCTAGTATCACTAGCTCATTCTACCTAACACAGAGAGAACATTTGAGAAGGCCAACCCACTTAGTTTCCTAACCTTGAATTATCTTCTGCTTCTCCTCTCTCCCTTTCCTTTACAAAAACTAAAAAAAAAAAAACTTTGCTAGAATCTCCCTGTGTTCTGCTTAACTGTAACAAAAAAAGTTACGCTTGTTTCCTGCCTTTCCTGTAACTAGTCTAGTCCAGATACAGATTTGCTGTATCCAGGACTGCTTGTAAGCTCCTGAGGCCCCCAAGCTTTTCTGTGTTGGAGGGAAGCCTGCTAGCTTATCAGTGTGAGTGGTAAGCACTAGGAAACCTATCTACCACATAAGGAGTGGTTTATGGCCCAGAAACTGTAGTTATTGGCCGTTTGGGCAATTTTTCTATCTCTTTCAACTTTCTGATTTAAAAGCCCACATTTGAACTTGTTTCTTTCCTGTAACTAGTCTAGTTCAGATACAGAGTCTTATTTTTAACACTTGAATTTGCTTATTCATACTCAGCACTTGTTCAGAACTTGTTGTAAGCACTAAATAATCTACTAATTACTACAACACTCAACCTTCCTCATAACCTAGAGGAAAGCAGTTTTTGTACTTACTTTCCTCACTTGCTTAGAGAAAAACAGCTCTTGTACTCACTTTCCTCACTTGTCTAGAGGAAAATAGTTTTTTATTCAGGCATGGCCAAGGGTCAGCTCCCAGTGTTCTCTCCTGTCTATCTGAACAATCTGGGCATCTTGGGGCAATGTAGCAATTGCCTCATGTACACAGACAACCCTCTCCTCCTACCACCCAGCACTACAACCTGTGAGAGATGCACTTATCTAGCCAAACTGGAGGTAAAGCTCTCTCCAACCAAGACTGAACTTGACAGTCAAGAAGAGAAGGTAAACACTCATCACATAGTCCCACTAAACCTACACCACCAAAATCCACACATAGAAACACAAAAACATTCACGGAGGCTCTCAATAATAATCTGCTCAAGCAACAGAGACCTCCAAAGCAGAAACGCAAGCAACCTCCACCCCCCAACACAACCCAAATGACACATAGCCCACAGACTCAGTGTGCCACTTAACCACAGCCCACAAGGCAAAACAACGTACCCAACACACTAGTCATAGTTGACTCTATAGTGAGGCACACTGATGTCCCACTCACTGGACTAAACAAGGAGAAGGTTACTGTCAGCTGCATGTCGGGTGCCAGGATCTGACACATAACCCACACACTCAGGTCACTCCACAACAAGTACAAATATGACTCTGTCATTGTCCATGTTGGTGTGAATGACCTGAGACATACCTCCCTGGACTAAATGAAAAGAGACATAGAAGAGCTCTCCGATCTTTTAGCCCAGGCAGGTATAACCCTAGCCCTGAGTAGCATCCTGCCATTGCCCATTATGATACTGCAGTACAAGGACAAAATGATTGACTTCAACAATTGGCTAAGCTTCTGGTGTCATTTTAAGAGGATCCAATATCTGTCTGCCTTGGACGACATGGTCAACAGACCAAGATGCTTTGCCAGAGATGGCCTGCTCCTGGGATTCTGGATACTGGCTAAGGCTCTTGCTGCCCCTATAGTGCCTTTTTTAGGCAAGGTTCAAATGACAAATTCACCACCGTAACAGGAACAGGCAAGCAAAAACTGAGGTAATGCTACTCAATGCTAGAAGTCTAAATCTCAAAATGCACTCCCTCGAGGCACTCCTTAAAATGGAGAACATCGATATCTGTGCAGTGACTGAGACCTGGTTCAAGACTCCAGAGAGCACCCCGGCATTACCAGGCTATAACTCATACCACACTTTTCGGCCACCTAACCTGGACCGGAACACCAAAGATGGAGGTGTGTCCATATTCATTAAAGATATCCACACCTCCAGGCTAGTTGCTCAGCATAATGCATCCAAGGTTATCCAACTGCAACTAACTATGGGCAAAACGGCAATCCAAATTGTAGCTTGCTACAGATCCCCCACAATGCCCCAGGATTCCCACTTCTCTTTTCTTGATATATACTGGAAAATATTAGGTTTCAACCAAACACCCTAATAATGGGTGATTTCAACTACCCCACCATTAACTGGGAAAACTACTCATATACCAACTCCTTTGCTCAAGTCTTTCTCGAATTCATAAATTCCAGTGCTCTGGATCAACTTATCCACACCCCCACCAGGGGCAACAACATCCTAGACCCAGTCATTACCAACATGAGTGACCGGTGTTCCACACCTGAAGTCAACTCCTTGTTGGTCAGATCCGACCATAAGCTAATCACCCTTGATATCCACATCCCGCCCCCACCCCCCCATTAAGGAAACCATGGTAAACAATTTTTCCAAAGACAATTTCATGCTTCTTAAGACAGAAGTGGTGAACTTCATGACACCCATGCAGATGGACAATACAGTTAAGAAGCTGAGATCCCTTATAAGATCCTCCAAAGCTAGCTATGAAAACAAAATCGCTACTGAATCTAGGGACAACCACAAAGCATTCTATAGCTATGTCAAGAATCTCAATGCCAACTCCCAGATCTGCACTGAGTTACAAGCACAACGGCACGAAAATTACAGAACCAACTGATATTGCCAACATCCTGGCAGATAGGTTCAGTGCTAACTTTACCCCCCTCTCACCCCCTAAAGGGCCCATATCTATATAGGAAGAATGCAGAGTCCCTGTAATCACAACTACGCAGGTAAAAGCGGCACTCTCTAAAGCCAAAAACACAGCATCCATGGGACTAGACAACCTCCCAGGCTGCATTTTACATGAACTTCAGAACGAACTGGCTCCCCACCTAAGCACCATGTTGAATCATAGCCTCACGTCAGGCTTTGTGCCCACTGAATGGTGCACAGCAACAGTTATCCCACCACACAAAGGGGGAGCCACCACTGACCCCGGGAACTATCACCCTATTAGCCTGATGAGCCTGATCTATAAGGCCATGGAACGTATCATCATGGAACTCATAAACAAAGACATTGGTAACCTCCAAACTCTGGACTCCACCCAGTTCAGGTTTGTGAAAGACAGATCATGCCTCCTGAACCTGATCGACTTCTTTGAGGAAATCACCAAAGCCACAGACGAGGGTAAGGTGGTTCACACAGCCTATCTTAACTTCGGCAAGGCTTTTGACAGCATCCCCCATTCTGGAATTATAGGTAAACTCACTAAAGTAGGTATAAATCCCTACGTCACAAGATGGGTTGCCAACTGGCTCACTGACAGAACCCACAGTGTAAAAGTTGCAGACTCCAGATCTGACTTCAAACCAGTGACAAGTGGAGTTCCACAGGGTTCAGTCCTGGGACCTCTCCTGTTTGGTATCTACTTCTCTGAAGTACAGGCTAACACAGAAGGCCTTTGGCTAATGAAGTTCGCAGATGACTACAAACTAGGAGCCATAGTTGAGTCCCCAGATGATGTGGTCATCCTACAGAAGGGCCTCACTGAGACAGATGCATGGTATCAGAGCCATGACATCAAGCTCAATGCCAAAAGGTGCATTATCATCACCTTTGGTAAAAACTCTATACCCATGAACTACCACATAGGCGGTAGTCTACTTAATACCAAATGTGTGATAAGAGACCTTGGGACCCAGGTGGACAGTAGCCTCTCCTTTGATAATCACATCACCACAGTAGTCAGGAAATCCTTATACATGGCACACCTCATCACAAAAGGATTCTCATACAGGAAAAAAGAGGTCATTGTTCCCCTCTACTCGACACTCATTAGACCCATTATAGAGTGCAACGCCCCTTTTGGAATGTACCTCACAAGACATCGGCAGCAGTTGGAAAGGCCACAGAAGTACCTCACAAAGAGGATTAATGGCCTCAAACAGATGCCCTACACTGACCGTCTCAAAAAACTCTAGCTTTACTCCATAGCATATCGCCTACACTGAGGTGATCTCTGCCTAACATATAAAGCTATGTCAAACCCAGAGCTGTTGGACATGCTACACTTAAAGAAATCCCAATCCCTCCGAGCTACACACTCTAGGGACCTAAACCTTGTCACCACAATAAACAGAACATTCTGGAGGGATAGATTCCTGTCCCAGAGACTTCTCATATTCTGGAACAAGCTACCCATCTATGTCAAGCAAAGTTCCTCATTAGCACTCTTCAAGAAAAATCTTGATGAGTGGATAGGAAATAGGAAATACACCTTGGGGATCACTTCTGTGGCGCTGCTCGACAGGGGCAGGGGAAAATAACTTTCTTGGGTGGAGAAAGCCAGGGAACCTTGTTGGCTAGGCTTACTTAGGCCCTTTGGCTGATAGCCTAGTACCTACCTATAAACATATGAACCTATGTACATACATTAATTCCTCTCTTTAATTCTTTCCAGCATGTATTAACAACTCTCTGCTTCTGAATACTGACATTACATACATTGAACTGGCTTAAATTGATCTTACGTCTAGTTCATCACTTATACAATGATTTACAATTCCATACTTAATTGCTTATTTTTATTCAGTAATTTAATACCTCTGTTCTGATGTTATTATTACTTACTGTATTTTGGAACTTTTCAGGCCTCCACTGAACATGGGTTAATTTATGTCCAAAGTTCCAACACAACCACTTTGCCAAACAGGTAAGAGACTAGAAAGTACTCTGATAACACTTGACTGATATTTCCTATTTTATTAGAACATAGCAAGACCAAGGTTAATTGCTTTCATCCTCAACCATACAGACTTTCTTGTCTCTTACCTATTCAGCAGAGTGGTTATGTTGGAACTTTGTGAGTTTTTTTTTCTGTTGAGCTGGCTTTGTGTTTTATAAATGTCTGTCCAGTCAGATATTACCAGTAAACAAATGTAAATAAATACTTCAGGCCATATTTACAAAAATGCACCTACTTTGTTTTCTTGAGGTCATTGTCTCTACATTATTTTAATATTAGAAATTAATTTTGAGAACACAGTTTCTGTTTGTGATTTTGAGCACAGTTAGGAGAATCATTTACTATGCAGATTAAAAACTCTGGATAAGGATAATTATCTGATGGACTGAGATTAGTAGTCTGTTCTTTTTGATTGACTCATATGGCTTGCATTAGTAACATTCACTACAGATACGGGAAGGTTTTACTTCTCTGACCTAATGCTGTATAAACTATTATTAGTTATTATACAATGACTGGCCATTAACATTCAAAAAGTAGCACTGTGATTGGTCAGCCCAACCAGCATGACTACTGTAAATCTGAATATATACCAATGGAAAAAGTCCAGTCGCCTGGACTTTTTTTCCATTAATATATGCTACACCTTTTTCAGTTTTTTTCAGCTTTAAAAAAAAAAAAAAAAAAAAAAAAAAAAGATGAAATCCAGACAGTACGGAGGTATGAGAAAGACAGGACAGAGAAAATACACGGAAAATCAGGTATGTAATACAAAACTAAAGAAACATACCTGATTTTTCCTTCTACTTTCTCAATCCAGACTCTCTTGTACCTGTCAATGGTCAACTTTATTTACGTATTTATTTTTATTAAAAAAAACAATGGCAATCTTCCTTTCTCCAGTGCTTCCTTTCCAAAGCACTGATGTACTGTGTTAAATGTATGCATGCACAATACATCAAGGAAGTCCCAGATACCCCAAAAAAGTGGAAGAACACCACGGCTCCATTATACAAAGGCATTATTTAAGAAAAATAAGTAATGTTTGTCTTAAATAATGTCATTGTATAATAGCAATAACTGACTCTGTGGTGTGGTATACTGAAGATTTAACCACATTTGGCTTTGTTTAATCACTTGAGCTTCGCCCTTGTGATTAAACCACACCAACCGTGTAAATCTTCAATATACCACACCCACATCATTGGTTATTGCTATACTAAACTTCTGTTCTTGACTTTAAAGGACAACAAATACCCAAGTTGTGGTCATTTTTCTTATAGTTTTGATCTTTACTGCCTTTTCTTAGTTTTTTTTTTCATTTCAGACAGCAAGTTACACAATATTATACCAGATCACTGAAACTCCATCTCTACTTTGAAACCTCTCTTGGCAGAATATATTATAAAATATGGTAGTGCTCTCCTGATCTTGCTTCATTCCTTTGCATATCACTTCTCTTTTACCTCCATTTACATCTAAATTACACTGACATTTATGAGCCATAGATAGGTACTGATGGATAAAGAGGTGAAGTGGACGACAATGGGTTCTGGATTTTGCTCAGCCTCTTCATAGCAGATTAAATCTCTTTAGGGTCACAAACTGCTGCCCCTAGGGGGAAATCCTGTTAAGACAGAGATCTTACTAGAAAGCACATTTTCAACACTGTCTGAAAGACCAGACCTTCCTTTCTGAAGCTCCTCCTACTGGATTATCAAACACCAGACTGATCAGCAGCAAACCCATGACTATGATGTATAGGCTGTGAAACACTGCCTTTGCATTCATTATGGATAGCTGGTTGGATTACAGCTTTTGTCCACATCTGTTTGCTGTTACTCTCCAGGTCTCCAAGTTATTCACTGCTGCAGGTAAGTTAATAACAACTGGGAAGAAGCTGTCTGTTTTTAGATGTAAATCTGAGATGGTTTGCCAAAAGCTATAATGTTTTTTAGTTATTTTTACTACATTAGCGCTCAGAAGCAAATTGTGGGTTTCCCCTCACATACCAACATCCAGGACATGCAAGCACATTCTACAAGACTTTTCCATTGTCATCCAAACTCATCACTCATTTTGATTCATTTTGAGTGACTTTTCTATCAAGGTCAGTGAAGAATTAAGGGACATTCCTTGACCTTGGTTTTCTGATTAGAAGAACTGCTGGCTGAGGACACTGATGCGTCTATCAACAGTGAGAAAGGTGTCAACAATGCCAAGGATGTTGACCTCATAGACAGAAGTCCTACTGAATTCAACAGACCAACGACATTGGTTTCATCAGCTATTGTTGGAACCTAGTCTCAATGGAAATGGAATGCAGACATGAAACCACTTTAAGGTTTTGCAAAACTGAAGAGTCCCAGTCTGTCCCAAGATTGGGGAAAGGGATGTATTGATCAGATAAAGATCTGTTGGGCACAAGGCCTGCAGGAAGAAGGACTGTTATGCACTTCTACACTGGATAGTGAAGAAACATTCTCTGTCCTTCAATATTTGTCAGGTGAGGCCTCTAAAAGTACAGAAACCTCCTCACTCACTGCAACATCCCAGACAAACTATATTTACACTCAAAGACTACAGGGATAAAGAGATGTTATTGTCTTTTCTAAAGAGTGGAAACTGTTTCACATGATAGGATTATTACAAGACACTTCCAGGAAGTCATTTCACAGGAAATCTTTCAGTGTGGCACAGCCTCCACAGAGATTAAAAAAAAAGTACAGTTTTGTACCTACCATAAATGTAGATGTTCGAGGATCCACATTGCTGCAGTCCTAACTATTGGGTAGTCCGCTGTCCAGTCGGCCCGAATACCAAAGTATATGGCTGACGTCGGTCACGGCGCACTAGACTGACGTCAGTACGTCAGGGTACTAATGCGCATGACCGACGTCATATCCTCAGTCCTTTCTTGGCCCAGATGTCAGAAGACCCTAAAAAGACAAGGCCAAAACCAAAACACACCAAACATACCTGCACCAAAAACATATACAATATATACAAAGGTACCAGAATATAAACTCACCTACACAACCACCCCTAAACACAGAGGGGAAGGAGGGAGGGTAAATTGGACTGCAGCAATGTGGATCCTCGAACATCTACATTTATGGTAGGTACAAAACTGTACTATGTTCTTCATTCCACATTGCTGCAGTCCTAACTATTGGGTAGAATCCCAAAGCAGAGGTAAGGGAGGCTGGCAAATCATAAGGAAGCCAGAGCTGATAACATGCCTTGCAAAATAGCTGTGGCAAAACCAGCCATAGACTTAGAGTAGAGAGGAAGGTGGTAATGCTTAGAGAAAGTATGCACTGAACTCCAAGTAGCTGCCTCCAAAATATCCTTAGTTGCCACCCCTTAGAAATGCTGTTGAAGTGGCAGTAGCCCTAGTGGAATGAGGCCTAATCCCAGCTGGAATATCCTTGCCATGATGGGAATAACAAAATGCAATGCAAAACCCAATCCACTTAGAAATAGTTTGTTTTGACACAGGCTTGCCCTGAGAACTCAAAGCAAAAGAAACAAACAACTGCTGAGACTTTCTAAAATCCTTAGTCCTGCTTAAATAATAACGCAATTGCCTGTGTACATCTAAAGTGTGCAAAATCTTTTCCCCTTTATTTTGGGGATCTGCATAGAAAGTAGGCAAATGAATAGTTTGGTTTAAAGCCACACTAGAAACCACCTTAGGCATAAAAGAAGGATTAGTGCGTAATGATACCCTATCCTTATGAAAAATCAAAAAAGGCTCAACCGCCATAAGGGCCTGTAACTCAGAAACCCTTCTTGCAGAAGTAATGGCCAACAAAAAAGCAGTCTTCCATGACAAGTATTTCAGGTCAGCAGTAGCTGCAGGCTCAAAAGGTTGTAGAGTAAGTTTCTCCAACACAAAATTGAGATCCCAAGCAGGAGTAGGAGCTCTACGGGGGTCTTATATTCTTTGCCCCTAAGAAATTGCTTGAATAAAGGATGTGAAAACAATGGTGGGTCACAATCATAGTGAGCTGAAATTGCTGCAGCATGAATCTTAATGGAAGAGAAAGACAGACCTTTGTCCAATAACTCAGTAAGATATTGAAGAGCCGCACTCAAATTAGGCTCCGAAATCTCCAAATTCTGTGCTGCAGTCCAAAATAAAAATCTCTTCCATTTTTCTGCATACACTTTCCTTGTACTAGGTCTTCTGGCTTCCATAATCACATTTAAAACTTGTTGAGGAAGTTGAGACCTGCTGTCTTTCAAAACAGAATATGCCAGGCTGTTAGATGAAGAGTTTGAAGCTTGACATTGAGCAGATGACCGTCCCTCTGAGACAATAGGTGTGGAATCAAGGGTAAAGGCCATGGAGGCTTCCTTACCAGACTCCTCAGTAATGGGTACCAGTGCTGCCGAGGCCAATCTGGAGCTATTAAAATCATCCTTGGCTTGTCTCGTCTGACCTTTAGAAGCACCTTTGGGAGAAGAGGCAGAGGTGGAAAAGCATACACATGAAGATTTTTCCAACTGAAAGAAAGAGCATCCACTTTCCAAGCTGTGTGATGAAATCCTTCGTGCAAAACTTTGGCAGCTGATGGTTTAGTGGAGAAGCGAACAGATCTATGTCTGGAGTTCCCCATGACACTGTCAATTTTGAAATACATGAAGATCCAGTTTCCACTCGTGGGGATCCATGATTTGTCTGCTTAACACATCTGCTAAGGAGTTCTGTGCTCCGGCAGAAACCTTGCCTGAAGAGTTAGTTGCAAGCTGAGCGCAGTCTCCCATAAAATCATTGCTTGCCTGCACAATGGGTAAGAATGTGTTCCCCTTGTTTGTTGATGTACCACATGACAGTTGTGTTGTCTGTTAGAATCAACACCTGCCCTGGAAGAAGTAATTCCTTGAAAGCCATTAATGCAAACTGGACTGCTAACATCTCCTTCATGTTGATATGTAGATGCTGTAGTCTGGCAGGCCACTTGTCTTGTATCCACTTTCCATCTAGATGAGCTCCCAAGCAATGTCTGAGGCATCTGTCGTTAGAATCTGACTTGCCTCTGGCCGGGTCACAGAGAGTCCCTTGTTTAGGTGACATTCCTGAGCCCACCACAAAAATTCCTTTTGAATGCAAGGTATTATTTGAATGACAGTGTCCAAATCCTGGCAGTGCTGTGTCCATAGATTTTGAGATACCATTGTAGCTTCCTCATATGCAGTTTGGCATTGGGAAGCACCAGAATACAAGATGCCATGAACCCTAAGGCTTGAAGGACTGTCCTTGCAGTCAGCCCGGACTGAAGAGATAATTGATGGAAGTAACTGGAAAGATTCTTTTGTTTGTCCGGGGTTAGAAAGGCCATCTGGGCTGCTGTATTCAGTCTCACACCCAGAAAGCACATGTCTTGAGAGGGTACTAGACTGGACTTTATTTCGTTCACAGAATACCCTAGGCATCTTAGCACTGCTATGACATATTCCAAATGCTGTAGAAGGTCTTCCTTTTCTTGAGCCAGAATCAGGCAGTCGTCCAAGTAAGGATAGATTTGAATTCCTTTTAGCCTGAAGTAAGCTATCACTGGAGCCAGAACCTTTGTGAATACTCTGGGCGCAGTAGATAAGCCAAAGGGCAATGCAGAGAACTGATAATGAGAATTTCCAGCTCGAAAACGCAGATACTTTCTGCAACTTAGTCTTATAGGCACATGAAGGTAAGCTTCCTTGAGATCTAAAGTTACCATCCAGTGATCTTTGCCCAGTAGCGGTAAAAGCTGTTGTAACGTCAACATTTTGAACTTTGGAATGTCCAGATAAGTGTTGAGGATAGATAAATCCAAAATCGGTCTCCACGTGTTCCCCTTCTTTGGTACTAGGAACAGGCGAGAATAAAATCCTAGGCCCCTTTCTGGCACAGGAACTGACTGAATGGCTCCTATTTGGAGTAACAGAGAAATTTGTTTGCGAGCCTCTGTTCTTTGTAGAGGAGGAATGTCTGGCATGCCTTTGAAAGGAGGCAAGGTATGGAAATAAAACCTGTAGCCGTGGTGAATGATATCCAGAACCCATTTGTCTTGGGTAATTAAATCCCAATTTTCTTTGAAAAGAGACAGTCTTCCTCCTAGAGGTGCCGCCAGGCGAGAAGGTACTGGCAGCTGAAAAGGCAGGTCATTGGGTCTGCTTACGAAAGGACTGACCCCTGCCCTCACCAGAAGTCTGAGCAGGTGAACTCCTGTCCTAGGCCTAAAAGAACCTTGGGCTCTGCCCCTACCACGCCTAGACCTACCCCTAGACTGGGAATCATAAGCAGGATAAGTCCACCCCTTAGTAGGCCAATTTCTACTAAACTTGGAGGCTGCGCCTGCAAAAATCCTTAACAGTTTGCATAGACTTAGCCTTGTCCTCCATTTTCTTTAAAACTGCTTCCACAGGCTAACCAAACAACACATCAGACTGTAAAGGAGCATCCAAAATCCTTGTCTTAACATGCTCAGCTAAGTTCTGATCTCTCAACCAGGCGTGCCTATGAAGAACAGAACCAGTGGCAGCCACCCTGGAGGAGGCCTGCACAGCATCAAAACCACATTGCAAGGAATGTTTACCCACTTGTTCAGACACATGAACTAAATCCTGCAACTCTTTACACTCAATACCTTCCGCCAGAGCATCCACCTTAGATTTCAACTGTGAAAGAAGATAATTCTGATATTTTAACATGTGAAACTGACAATTCAACGCCCTCATGGCTAAAGTGGAAGAAGTATACACTTTCTTTCCCCATCTATCCAAAGCCCTTGCCTCTTTATCAGGAGGGACAGGATTTTTAACAACTGAGGCCTTCACACCTTTAGGCCCCTGAGAGACAGTTTCGGGTCTGCCCTAGGACTCTTAAAAGATACTTATGAGCGCCAGGCACCCTATAATACCTATCCGGTCTAACTGCGGCAGGAGGCAAAGAATCAGGATGCAGGGAAGCGGGTGCACAAACATCTGCCACCACATTCAAAACAGGAGGTATAGCTAAAGGCCTATGCTGGGGTAAAACAAGAATTCCCTAAGCCTTTTCCTGGAATCAGAGAAATCTTGACCTTCCCATTTAAAATGCTCCCTCATGGAATGCAGAGTCTCTGAAAATGAAAGATCCTCAGGAGGAGAAGCTGAAGGAGTAGAATCATCCACATCAGAATCAGAATAAGGAGGGTACTCCTGCAAGTCTTCAGCCGAAGACTCAGAAGCCTCGAGCATTGCTCAAAACTCTCAAACTCAGGTTCCACCCTAGGCCTCTTATCAGGAGGGGGCATAGAACCCCTTATCATAGTAATCAAATCCTCTGCCATTTTAAGCATATGTTTCTTAGGCAAAGACCCTGAAGCACTAGGAGAAACCCCCACTGAAGCAAAACTTGGCCTGCCCCTCAAAGAAGCCTTGGAAACAGAAGGGAGGCTCTAACCACCTTAGGAAGAGAGGGAAGAACAGCCACCTGAGAACGCCCCTCAGCCTGGCCTACTTCCTGAGAGGATACATCCTGTAACAGTAAAGTCTCTCCCTGAGACTCCAAAGAAACACCTGGCAAAACCTCCGGCTCCACTGAGCCCTCTAAAGAACCGACGTCCTGGGACTGTCGGTCCTTCCACTCTAGGCTTTGCTTCTTTGTCCTTGCGTTTTTTCGCCGAAGCCGGCGACGGAGCATCCGACGGCATTTTATAATTACAACGCTTCCCAAACACTAACCTGGCACAGTCTAACCTTCTCTTAATAGTGCGTTTGTTAAATCTAGCACAAGAGCGGCATCCAACAACGTCGTGCTCAGGCCCTAAACAAGGTATACACAAAGTATGATAATCCCTATGAGGTATCTGTTTCCCACAAGAAATACAGTTATTCACTTTTTCTGACATCCGGTTAAATACTGAGGCAAGAAAAAACAAAATATTCCCAACGGGTACTTAGCCAACTTTGATTCGGTCTGAAACTCTGGCTTCAGAAACTTTCAGAACGCCAACCTGCACTCGCAAAATTGCTTCTGCATCGGACCATGCGGCAAAAAAGACTGAGGATATGACGTCGGTCATGCGCATTAGTACCCTGACATACTGACGTCAGTCTAGTGCGCCGTGACCGACGTCAGCCATATACTTTGGTATTCGGGCCGACTGGACAGCGGACTACCCAATAGTTAGGACTGCAGCAATGTGGAATGAAGAACATCTATGTAATCAAAATGTACTCCTTTCTTACTTCAGAAAACCTGCAACATTAATAACTATTTGGGAGTTGCATAAAGTATCCTTTTTTCCCCAGAAGTGGCTATGCAGTTTTTGAGGGATTATTTGCAGCAAGATTCAGTCTCTAACCCAGTATTGCAACAGACTACAGGTGCCTTCTCTGCAGTCTGAGACCATGCCTCCACAAAAACATCCACCTTACCAAGAAGACTGAGGAAATTTGCAGCCATGCAGGAAATAGTAACTATGGAAGGGAACATTGTGTATAATATCCTTAGTGAAAAGTTAACTCACACAAGGATAGCAAGACAATTTTTACAGTATTGGTTTCAAGCAAACATGACCCCTTAGAAGCAGAGCTGTATCCAGCACTAGGCGATTAAGGCAGTTGCCTAGCGGCTCGCTTGCCACTGTCACATTTATTTTTTTAAATTACAAAAAAAAAAAAAATACTTTTTTAAAGGATGTTCTTCTTTAAGAACACCTTCTGCATCTGGTCAGATACACCTGTTGCGTCTGTGTGTACATCATTGTTGCACAGACCTCCTGTTCTTCCTTTCCGCATGCACAGAATTTAAATACACAAAGATGTTCCGTTCTTGTACTGTTTCCATGCAATGTATGTAGGCACACTCCTAGACAGATTGGGATTGGATTTGATTCTTTTACAATTACAATATGGACGTGTATGTGTGTGTGTGTGTGTGTGTGTGTGTGTGTGTGTGTGTGTGTGTGTGTGTGTGTGTGTGTGTGTGTGTGTGTGAAATGCCCCACTTAGGGATAGCTAATTTGTTCAAACTCTGTAATTTAGTTACAGGAAACAAGGCTGAATCCTCTACCCCAACAACCAAGGTGTTAAAAAAAATAATCTCAAGGAGTCGAGTTTCAGGTACATTTTTAAAAGAACTGAATGTCTTCAAGAGAAGAGAAGTTTACTACTGCTTATGCTAAGTTTGTTTACAATGTGCAACTGTTGTGTTTAGGAAATGGTATCACTATTGTGGAAATGAGTTTAAAAGCATTGCTAGTAGCACAACAAGTAGCATACTTGCTTTTGATGCAGAAGGCTGTGGGTTCTACTCCTGCAGCATGTGGATTGCTGATTCTGTTCTGTACTTTAAGGGGGGAGTGCTGCTGTCCTGAGTAGGTCCTGCTTTGTATGAGACGCCTTACCTATGAATCTGTTGTTAGTTTGCCATCCGTTCCCTATTGCAATATTACCAGCTTACCATTTTTGTAGTATAACATAGGCTATTTACTCTTCAAAAGCATCATGCACTGAATTTGTATTTGAAACACTGAAATATAAAGTTGTTTGTTAGCAGCAATCTCTTCATTAGCTACAGATCTGTTTAATGTGGAATTATTCAGATGACTTTTACTTCTGCAAAGATTGTGTATACTGACTGGTACTGGTGGGTGTAATGACAAATGTCTGAGTGGACATTTATGTTTGAAATATTCTGAAATAGGCAGTTTTGTCATCATTGGTTCATACATTTTCGTTTTCATTCTGGAAGCAAACTACAAATTTAAAACACATTCTAACAAATGGTGCTATATTATACAAGGAACATTCTTTGATACAATCAGGAAAGTGAATCAAAGATCACACACATGTATGCATGGTCCTAAAAAAAAGTGTGCAAGGGGTCTATGGTTTCAAAACAGCCCAAAGGTAAACTTACTCTGCCATTAGCCAGATACACTTTCTTTGAATGTGAGTTTCAATGTCAGTTCAAGGGCAGAGAGCTTTACTGATCATGCTAAGTCTGTTTTCATTGTGAGACTGTATTGTTTTGTTTAGCAAATGGCTATCAGTGTTTGTGCTATATAATTTGAAATAATTTCAAATTAAATTCAAAATATCTGTAACTGCTGCAGAAGTAAAGAAGAAAATAGTCTGCACACTGACAGGTTTGAACAGTGATTATGATAACGGGGAAGAAACAGCCAAGTAATGGGATACTGCAATTCCTGTGTGGGGGGAGGGCAATTCATTATCATGATTAGGGCCACTAACTTTTTTTTTTAACTGCATATTAATTTGACCATGATCCAGCTCTGAGGGACCCCCCCCAATAAATAAATAAAGCAGTGAACATCCTTTACTCCAAAAAGAGGAATCAGCAAATGTACAATTTAACATGCTCTCAGCAGAGAAGCTCAGCTTCTACCAACTTCCAAAGAAGAATCTATTGAAACATATTAGACAGGGAAAGGACACTGGTTTAAAAGTGATAATTTCTATCTCTCTATTTCACATTACTCCATTCTTATCTTTATAACAGTGCAGATCTATATTATTGAGCATTGACAGTATCCAGAGTTTGCCTAAAAAATGAGAAAAATCTAAACTGTATAGACTTTTGACTTATGAAGGTAGTCTTCCAATTCTGTTAGACCACACTTCTCATTGAGAACCTATTATATCTGGCTCAACCTTTGTTTCTACCACTTTATTTTCATTTCTAAAGCCTACTTCAGGGGACAGCAAAGCATCAGCATGATGCTCTCTGGTGTATCTCTTTGGCACAACACTCTATCTACCCGCCTGCCCGTTAACATTGGCGTCCCTCAAGGGTCCATATTACAGCCTCTTCTTTTCTCCATATTTATCAATGACCTTCATCTAGCAATCCCCCAAGCTACATGCATTCAATACGCTGACGATTCTACACTTATATGCACAGCCACATCCACTTCCAAACTTCACTCCCTTACCCAAGAGGTATTTAATACAGTAGAACAATAGTTTACATAACATTGCCTTCTCTTGAACCCCAAAAAAACGAAACTCCTCCTTTTCAATTCTACTCGTAAGTCTGCCCCAATAGATTTCTCAGTTACATCCACTAATGGTACTCCCATAACACCTGACCGAACTATCAAATTACTTGGTATCACCATAGACAACAATCTTAACTTTGACATCCATATCAACAATACTATAAAAACCGTTAACAAAAAACTGGGCTCTCTCTACAGAGTCAAACCCTTCCTTTCACCAACAGCCAGAACAACTATAGCTTATACCCATCTAATCTTTACACTCCTCTATGCCTCACCCATATTTACTAATTTATCTAAAAATAACCTCACCAAACTGGAAATCTCCTACAATAACATTGCCAGGTTTTCTACTGGCAACCCATTTAGAACCCACCACTGCTATAATCTTAAGCAGCTAGGATGGCTTAAAATTCAGAATCTGCTTAAATTCCACCAACTAATCATTGCCCATAAGACTCTTTACCAACCTTCCAGTACTCCTATACTATCTACCCTCATCATTCCCTATAATAATCTGAAATCCTTGCGCTCATCACACAAACTTCTTGTAAACACCTCTAAATCTAATAACAGGGCTGGGGATTCTCTTTTCAGTAATACTGTTGGAAAATCCTGGAACCTTCTCCCCAGTGAACTTTCCTCAGTGGTGCTGTGGTAGTGTTGTCACCTCACAGTAAGATGCTGTCTGGTTCGATTCTCAGCTAGAGTGTCTTCTGCGTGGAGACATGCATGAATGGGTGTATCTTCGTTGAAGGTTGTGCGTCAGGGCTGGTAACTCGGCACGTAAAAATCAACTACCAATCATTAGCGAACCGGAGTTCCGCTGTGGCGACCCCTAACCAGGAAAAGCCGAAAGACACAACAACAACTCTACGTCACTTTTCAAAAACAGGCTGAAACTTTTCCTGAGAACACACTGGCTATGCCCCTGTACTAAACCTGACTAATCATTTTTCTACTCATAACAGGCACTGCCTACCCACTACTTCCTTATAACTAGTTCTACTTTCCTTACTTACCACATTACCTTTTTCCTATTCCTAACCCTTCTATTCATCCCCCTGAGCTTACTCATAGTGTGACAACTCTTTATTAATATAATTATACAATATGCCTCATTTTTTTGTTACATTCTGTATTCTACCTGTAATTTGCACTGTACCTGCCTATTGCACTGCAAAGTATTCTGCCCTATCTGTAATTTGCATTGTACCTGCCTTTGGCACTGTGAAGTATTTCTGCCCTCTTTGATAATTTCTGTGTTAACTTGAAATGTTCTTTGTAAATATAAATGTATTTTATTTCTTCTTATCCCAGACCTTATCTCCCCAGACTATAGTGTATATTATACCTGCATTTTTGTATTGTACCTGCATTTTACAATGTGAGGTATTTAGACCTCTATAATAATTTCTGTATTAACCTGTAACATAATTGTAAGTAAAAATGTTTTTGTTATTTTTTTGCAAGGAGCTTATCTCCCCGGGCCTCTACTGAAAATGGAAATATATCCAGTTAGACTAGCCTGGTCAACAAATGTAAAATAAATAAAATAAATGTCCATAGTCACAGGAATCATGGAAATATCTACAGTAAAAGGAATGACCATGTAACAGGAAAGTCCACAGTCATAGGAATGCCCATATCAAAGTACTCTGTACAGTCACAGGGTTGTCAAGAGTCACAGAATTTCCACAGTTACTGGAATATCTATAGTCACAGGAGCATCCATGGCCATTGAAATGTCAGTAGTTATATGGGTGTCCATGTCACAGAAATGTCCACCATCACAGGTCGAACAGATCTGCACTTAATGAAGTGTCACAGAAGTCATCTTCAGAAGTAATCCATTTCTGTTAAGACTTCCAAAAAGCAGACAAATAATTTATGTGCTGTGCTCTGCCTGTCTATTTAAATGAGTTTTGAGTGGTTTCTGTCACCTTTCTACAATTTTACCATTTTCTCTAAATCTGAAGTTTATTTTTTTTATATTTGTTTGCCGGGGTAGTGCACTGATCAATCTTGACCAGCTATTAATTGAAGTTTTACAGTTTGCACTGCAGTTTAAGTGTTTTCTGTGCTGTGCCTAGCTATTTAAATTAACTTTTAATACATTTTAAGTGGTTTATGTGTTGTTAGGTGAGTTAATCAGTGGTGCTGCATTTATATGATGTGTTTTAAGTCACTTTCAAAGCTACAAAGAACAGCCAGTTATGTGAGTCATTCTCAGCTTGTAGAGGTTATCCTAGTTGGAGGAGGGTTCTGGAGAAGATAAACACTATTTGTTACAGCTTTAGCTGTTTTATATTTGTTCTTTCTTTCTTTATTACTTTTATTCACTGGGGTAGTCAGACCGGACTGTGGTAGTCCCTTTTCAGTGGAGGCCCAAGGAGAAAAGCTCCAGTTACAAAACAAGCAATTTTATGCCACAGAGGAAAATATAAAGCTTGAAGTTACAATATGGGCATACAATAACTGAAAGGAAGCTAAATTAGAGAAAAATCACAATCAGTAAAATATAGAGTCATTGCATATTAATACAAGATAAACTGAAATATGAAATAAAAGAGAAGAGGTGCGGGAAATATGAATAGAAAGCAAAGAGGTGGTGGTAAGATTAGAAAGGAGAGAGTAGGTGGGGAAAGGTGAGTAGTATGTATATTTATCAGGTGATATACAGAAAAAGAAAGTTGTAGTGAAGTAGAGATGGATGTAGAGAGTGGGACTTTTGCCGGAGGGAAAGACTTGTCAGGGGGTAAGCAGAGGCAGTAGAAGTCACAGCAAGGGCAAATCGACAGAAGACGGGAGGACATTTACATCATGTATTTTCTTTGTTTAGGTATATAGACTGTAAGGATCAAAGGAATCTAACCTGGGGAGGTGCAAAACAGAACTAAATGTGCCACTTTAGCAAGTTTTTGTATCTGGATGAACTGCTTTGTTGTCTGTTGGCAGTGGCAATAAAAAAATCCAGATTTTGGACACATAATTTCAGTACAAGAACAGATCAGCAAAGTTACTGGTTTTATTTATGGTTAATAGGGATTTGTCCATGGAGTGCAGTGATTGTGCAGAGCTGTAAGGTCCCGCTAAGGGTTGGAGTGCAGGACAGTTTTGTGGCTTGTAGATTATATTAAGATTTTATTACAATTAGTAGATTTCACTGTTTCATTTTCCTTATTTATCTTATAAAGTGTGAAGCTATGCTTAGCACTGTGGTGTTGAAAAGTGCAGTCCACAGATATAGGCACTTTCAACTGTAACTTTTCCTAATATAACCAACTCTACCATGCGATTTACAGGCAGGGTTGCTTGATTTCTGTATAGACAGGTAGGGACCAAAACAAAGGTCTTTCATGTGGAACTGCCTGCTGTTCCACATTAAACAGAAGTGGCTCAGCTTTGTGATTTTTGAATGGCTCATATGCCGGTATACAAGCCAATCAAAAATCTCAAAGCAGAGCCTCTTTGGTTTAATGTGGAACAGCCCTCTGTTTCACATTGAACAGACGTGTCTCCGCTTTGCAAGTTATGATTGGCCCATATGCGATCCAATCAAAAATCACAAAGCAGAGCCTCTTCTGTTCAATGTGGTACAGCCCACTGTTTTGCATTGAACAGAAGTGGTTCTGCTTTGCGATTTATGATTGACCCGTATGCCGGTATACGAACTAATCAAAAATCATAGAGCGGAGCCTCTTCTGTTCAATGTGGATTTTAACCAGCAGTGTGGGACTCAGAATTAGGCTGCTGATCTCGGGACAGTCCTGCTCAAATAGGGATGTCTGACAACCCTGTGTACAGGTGCAGCAAGCTGCAAAACATGTAAAGCCAGGTACCTAGGACAGCAGTGCATAATTTAGCTTGTGGTTGCTGCAGATAAACTCACCACTAATGTCACACAAAGTACGTCAGCTGTGCTTATCACAATTGTATTTAAGCCCAAGTTAGTTATATACTTAAACAGACACTCATATGTAACTACACCACCCACCCCTTAACTGAGAACTAGCTCCGTAGACAATAGATATGTATTTTATTTAAGATCAGCAACTCTGTGTAAATCTTATCAAGTTATACTTTACACTGGAAAAAATGGAAGGTCAGTCTACTTGTCCCCCATCTGTTGCCAGCCTCATAGTATTAGGTATCCTAAAGCAGTGCAGCAACTGCCATATGCTAACAGATAATGAACTCTTACTAAACACAAATAACTCTGTGAGAGGTGCAGATACTTAAGGGATATGGAGGCCTCGCTCTCACAAAAACATACAGACTGTGAATATGGCACTAACACACCACATGCTGTGCACCCAGCCCTAACACATAATGTAATGTCAGATGTTGGCGCTGTAAAGAAATCCTTGCCTAAACCTGCAAAACCCATAAGGATTAAGCATCAGCATAAGTCAAAATAAGCATCACATAATATCTCACCTTTAACAAAGAGTCACCATGAGACAAAGGGCCTAAGTTTCAATGCATCTGACCACTCCAAGAACAAATATGTTTTAGTAATTGGTGAATCTATAGTTATACACACAAATTCTACAATCACTATACACATATCACATGTAGGGAGACATGCCTGTGCTCTATACACATGTCACATGTAGGGATACATGCCTGTGCTCTATACACATGTCACATGTAGGGAGACATGCCTGTGCTCTATACACATGTCACATGTAGGGAGACATGCCTTTGCTCTATACACGTCACATGTAGGGAGACATGCGTGTGCTCTATACACATGTCACATGTAGGGAGACATGCCTGTGCTCTATACACATGTCACAAATGCACGCAAGACCCTGACAGTGAGCAGAATCCTCCTTTCTCTAGAAGTGATGCTTAGGTAAAAAGAAAAAAATGTCTGACTTCAACAGCTGACTAAATAACTGGTGTCATTCTAAGGGAATCCGTTATGTATCAGCATGGAAATAATTGACCGACAGTCCTACCTGCTTTGCAAGGGATGGTTTGCACTTACATACATACACACATTCATACATACATACAAATGTTTCAAGCATGGGCATTAAAGCCCTTCTAGCTTGCCAATATGCCAAAACACCTGTTCCCATAATAAATGTTCAGGTTGTTCCTAAAAATATCCAAACTAGTACTTGCTTTAATGTAATTTGGTAGTCTGTTCCAAGCATCGGCTACTCTGTCAGAGAACCAATCAGTGCACTTCTTATTCCTATAGAACCTTCTACATAGGTTATCTGATGATTCTCTAGTACCTTTTGATAACCCCAAACATTCCCAGAGGTAGTTTTCCCTAAATGCCCTATACACCTGAAAAAGATCTCCTCTTAAATATCTGTAAGAGACACTGTACAAGTTCAGATATTTTAGTCTTTCATAATAATGTAGATTTTCACATTTGTGGATGCCCTTAGTATATTTCTGCTGTACTCTTTCCGGTTTATTCATGCTTGTTTTCCTATAGGGTTTCCATATTGTTATTTCATACTCAAGTTTGGGTCTAATGTAACTAACAAACAATGACTTCGTTATGTTTGAATTCCTAGACTTTATAAATCTTTTTTTACAACCTATAGTTCTACAACTATCATTAGCAAATTGGTTGATATGATTAGAAAAACTCATAGCTGAATCTACCCATATACCCAGGTCCTTAAATGAGTCTATAGTTTCAAGCACTGTGTGCTATATTAAATATTCACCTTTCAGTTAATGTCTCCCAAATCTCATATGCTTAGTTTTTATGTATTTATCAACATATTAGTCTCCTGTGCCCAAATAGTCAATTTAGTCAAATTATTTTGCAGGCATGCCTTATCTTTAACACTTGTAATCAGTTTACCCAATTTCAGGTCATCAGCATTACGACTGTAGAACACCTGAGATGAAAAAGTAAGGTCTGAAAGATACAATCTAAACAAATAAGGGCATAGTACAGAGCCCTGTGGGACACCGTGACTGTAACCAAGGATTTAATCTGTCCAGTTGGTGTATGGTACTTGCCATGTCCTATTTGTAAGCCATGCAGCTATCCATCTTATCAACAGTACATCAATACCTAGTTGTACTCATTTATTGATCAGTGTTTTGTGCATGGCCCTGTCAAATGCTGAAGTTAAATCTATATAAATCACATCACAGCACAATTTTTCATTCATAGCTGTTATTATATTGTTATAGAACATCATGTTACAGGTGGTAATAGATCTATTTTCAACATATGCATGCTGATATGTATGGTTTCAAGTCCCAGCCTATCCAGTTCTGACAATAACTTATCCAGTATTACCTTCTCCATTATTTTTCCACAACATGAAAGTAGACTTAAGGGTCTATATGATTCGGGGTTTGTCCTACTACCCTTTTCCTTAAAGACAGGTTTAATAAGTGTATGTCTCCAATCTTGTGGAATCTCCCCATATTTATATGACCTAGTGAATAATAGATGTAATGGCAGTGTAAGTTCTTGCTTAAGTGTTCTCAGGTCATTGTTACTTATTCCGTCTCCTCCCTGCGCTTTGTTTGGATCCAGTTTGCACAGTTCTTTTTCAACATAATCTAATTTGATTCCAGTATCTGGGTTACCTGGATGTCACTAGGACAACTTACCACCCCTTTTCTGGAGCCAAAAAGGCTTTTGCATACTGGCTAAAGCCCTTGCTGTCCATATACTGCCTTTTTTAGGTAAAGTTCAGTTAATTTACATTCCACCACAGCAAGAATTTAAGTATCAAAACTGGATTAAATTAAAATGGCTCAGCTCAATGCTAAAACTCTAAACAGCAAGCTGCCCAACCTTTAAACACTCCTGCATTTGATTAAGTGTATGTATATGTGTAATCCCTGAATCATGGTTTAAATGCCAAGAAAACACATCTCCCAACCTTGGGTTTAGCATGTACTATGTCTAAAGACCCAAAAGCAGTTATGGTAGTGTGACCATATTTGTCAGAGATTATTATCAACCCTAGACAGATTCTCGGAAACCCACAAGTGGAAAGTACAGTTGTGTACACTTACCATAAATGTAAATGTTTGAGCGTATTCACTGTTGCAGTAATCACATTTGGGTTATCTGCCTGCAAGTAGCCCTCAACCAGAGTGAATACCAGAGTCTTCGGATGTCTGTGTCTGATGCTATCAATCCTTCCATGACGTCAGGTTGTCAGGGGTATAAAACATGCAGCCGACGCCATTACATCAGTTTTTCTTGCCCCAGATGTCAGGTGCCCCCACAATAGGAAGCCATTATATGGTATGGTACACGCCCAGCAAAAAGCAAATACACATGATATAATATATGCCAAACAAGAAGGAAAGGTAGAGCCAAAAGAAGTCAGGGGGCTGGAGGGAGGGTAACCAGGACTGCAACAGTGAATACACTCGAACATCTACATTTATGGTAAGTGTACACAACTGTACTATGTTCTTCATGTTTCACCATTGCAGTCATCACATTTGGGTTGATTCTCAAAGCTAAGGAAGGGAGTATGTAGTTAAAGAGCCTTAGGGCTAGCAATTAAGCCCTGTAAGACTGCTGTGGCAAATCCAGCTTTGGATTTAGAAAAGATAGGCAGGTGGTAATGCTTGGTGAAGGTATGTACAGAGCTCCAGGTAGCAGCTTCCAGGGTGTCCCTGATAGGGACTCCTCTGAGAAATGCTGTAGAGGTAGATGCAGCCCTGGTGGAATGTGATCTTATCCCCTGTGGGTTAGGTTTTCCAAGGTGCTTGTAGCACAAATGAATGCAATGGGCTATCAGTTTGGAAATGGTTTGCTTTGAAATGGTCTTCCCCTCTGCTCCTGCAGCAAAGCTAACTAGCATCTGGTCAGAATTTCTGAGAGGCTTAGTCCTGTCCAGATAGAATCTAAGTTGTCTCTGTGTACATCCAGAGAATGCAGTATCCGTTCCCCTTTATTTTGAGGATTAGGGAAAAAAGTAGGTCAATGAATGGACTTGTTTAGGGCCACACTAGAAACCACCTTGGGCATAAAGGATGGATTAGTCCTGAGGGAAACCCTGTCTGCATGGAAGTAATGAAGGGTTTCACTGCCACGAGGGCCTGTAATTCAGACACGCATCTTGATGAAGTGATGGCTAGAAATAAGGCTGTTTTCCAAGAAAGGAATTTCAACTCTGCTGTAGCAGCTGATTCAAAGGAGGGAAGAGTGAGATTTTCCAATACAAAGTTAAGGTCCCAGGCTGGAGTGGGAGCTCTCCTGGGGTGGTCTTAAATTTTGGCCCCTCTAAGGAATTGTTTTAGCAAGGGGTAAGAGAAGAGGGGTGACTCAGTATTATAATGTGCTGAAATGGCAGAGGCATGAATCTTAATTGACGAGAAGGATAGGCCCTTGTGGAGCATTTCTGTTAAATAATCTAGAATATGAGGTAAGTTGGGCACCGTTGTGCCCATCCTCTGAGCCTGGCTCTAGGAACAGTATCTTTTCCACTTTTCAGAATAGGATTTTCTAGTACTAGGCCTTTTTGCCTCCAGAATGACACCCAGCACCTGCTTACTGGGGGTTGCTAGAGGAGAGCTCATGGAATTAGCCAGGCTGCGAGGTTCAGGGTTTGAAGCTGAGGGTGCAGAATCTGGCCCATCTGCTGGGACAGCAGGAAAGGGGTCTGAGGCAGGTGCCATGGTTGTAGCCATGTCAGACTGCGCAAGAGGGGGTACCAGTGCTGGTGTGGCCAGTCTGGTGCAATCAGTATTGTCCTTGGCTTGTCCTGTTTGATCTTTGAGAGGAGAGGCAGAGGGGAAAAGGCATACACCAAGAGGCTTTCCCAGGTAAAGGACAGGGCATCCACTTCCAAGCTTGACTGTGGGGAGTTCTGGTACAGAATTTGTTCAATTGGTAGTTCTGAGGGGAGGCAAATAGGTCTACCTCTGGAGTCCCCCATTTGTTCCTCAAGAGGTTGAATATTTTGGGCTCTAGTTTCCATTCATGTGGGTCTATGAGATTTCTGCTTGTCGTGTACCAGTGAATTTAGTTTGCCTGGCAGGAACTGAGCTTGTAGGGGCACTTGGTAGCTCAAGGCTGTGTTCCACAGAGCCATGGCTAGTCTGCAGAGAGGGTAGGAGTGGGTTCCCTCCTGCTTGTTTATGTACCACATAACTGTGGTGTTGTCTGTCTTTACCAATAGTTGTCCTGGAAGAATAAGGTCTTTGAAGGCTGTCAGAGCATTCTGTACAGCTAGCATTTCTTTTTGACTGATATGCAGGTGCATCTGTCTCGGGTTCCATTTGCCCTGAATGCACTGCCCTGCCATGTGAGCCCCCCATGCATAGTCTGATGCGTCTGTTGTTAGGGTTTGGGTGGCAGGCAGTAGAGTGACAGGGAGTCCCTTGTTGTGGTAGCAGGCCTCTGCCCACCAAAGGAACTCTGTCCTTAGACAAGGAATGATAGGAATCATTGTTTCCAGGTCCTGAGAATGTTGACACCATAGACTTTTTAGATACCATTGAAGTTTCCTCATATGCAGTCTTGCATATGGAATTAATAGGATGCAAGTTGCCATGAACCCCAGGGCTTGCAGGATTTTCCTTGCAGATAGCCGGGTTTTTGTGGCCACTAGATTGAAGTAGGTTGTCAAGTAAACTTGTTTCTCTGGAGTGAGGAATGCCATCTGGGAAGTTGTGTTCAAGCTTGCTCCCAGGAATACAATATGTTGGCAGGGTAATAGGTGTGATTTCTTTTCATTGATGGTGCTCCCCAGTGAGGTTAGAAGTTTCTTTACAAACGCCAGGTGTTGTAATAGCAAGTCCTGCCTTTCTGCCTGAATCAGACAATCATCCAAGTATGTGTAAATTTGAATATTTCTCTGTCTGCAAAACGCAATGTCTGGAGCTAGACACTTTGTGAACACCCTGGGCACAGTAGATAAGCCAAAGAGAAGTGCAGAGAACTGAAAGCGCATGGAGCCCGCCCTGAAACATAGGTATTGTCTGCAGGATTCTCTTATTGGGATGTGCAGGTAAGCTTCCTTTAAGTCTAGGGTTCCCAACCAGGCATCCTTGGCTAGCATAGGAAGAAGCTGTTGAAGAGCTAGCATTTTTAATTTTGGAACCACCAGAAAGGTGTTGGGAACAGAGTGGTCCAGGATAGGATGCCCGGAGTTTTATTTTCTGGGTACCAGAAAAAGTCTTGAGTAAAAACCTTGCCCCCTTTGTTCTGCTGGGTTAGGTTGAATAGCCCTGACACTTAGAAGCGAGACAACCTGCTGTTGGGCCTCCACCCATTGAGTTGGGTGGAGATCTGGCCAACCACTTGGGGTTGGTACTGTGTGGAAGTGGAATCTGTATCCTCGGGAAACTATGTTCAAAACCCATTTGTCCTGGGTAACGAGTTCCCAGTTTTTTGCATGCAGGGTGAGCTTTCCTCCTAAGGGAGCAAGTAGTTGGGCAGGGCTTGGAAGGGTTAAGGTTAAGTCATTACGCCAGTTTTCTGTAGGAAGGTGGCTTACTATTCCCTGCTTTGGCAGTGGGAGCCCTCCACTGCTTAGATCTGTGCATAGCCTGAGACTGAAGTCGTGGTGGTCTGCTGTTCCTGGGTTTGGACTGAGCAGGCCTGTGAGGGACCGGAAAGGACCATTTCTTTGAAGGCCAATGCCTACTGAATCTGAGAGGCTGTACTTGTAAGAAATCTTTAACAGTTTGCATAGATTTAGGTTTTCTTCCATCCTTTTGAGGACTTCTTCTGCTTTGGTACCAAAAAGGCGGTCTTGGTTTAAGGGAGCATCCATTAATTTAGCTTTAACTTGATCTGGCAAGTTTTGTTCCTTAAGTACAGACCCGGTGACAGCAGCCCTGCCAGATGCTTCAAAAGCATCAGAACCACATTGCAAAATATGTTTACCAACTTGTTCAGCAGAATGGATTAAATCTTGCAAGTCTTTGTGTTCAGCACAGTCAGGAATCAACATAATTTTCTGTTTAAGTAGTCCCATAATATGCTGCTGATACTTTAACATATGAAACTGGCAATTTAAAGCCCTAATGGCCAAAGTAGCAGAAGTGTATACCTTCTTACCCCATTTGTCTAAGGCTCTAGAATCCCTATCAGAAGGGGTAGGATTTTTGGCAGTAGTAGCCTTAATGCCTTTTGGTCCTTGGGAAATGGTGTCTGGATCCGCAATAGGATTCTTGAAAAGGAACTTGTGAGAATCAGGTACTCTGTGGTATCTGTCAGGTTTTCTGGGAGCTGGAGTCAAAGTGCCTGGGGTAAGGCTAGATTCCAAGAAAACATCATCTACAATAGTCAGAACAGGAGGGATAGCTGGAGGCCTGTGTTGAGGCAGGAGTAAGAATTCCCTAAGTCTCTTTTTGGACTCAGAATAGTCCTGGCTTTCCCAGCGGAAATGCTCCCTAAGGGTACGCAAAGTTTCACCAAATGAAAAATCTTCTGTAGGGAAGCAGAGGGAATGGAATCCTCTGCATCAGAATCTTCATAAGTAGATAAGAGCAAATCCTGGTAATCAGAAGGAGCAGAGATATCAGATTCCTGATCAGAAGAATCAGAAAGAAAAAATCAGTTCTAGGTCTCTTAGAGGGGGAAGGCTAGCTTCCCCTAATTAAGGTAATAGGGTCTTCAGCCATTCTAAGCATTTGTTTGTGAGGCATATGGGCGTGAGTATGCTGTTTGGTCATCGGTTTTCTAGGTATAGTGCGAGTTTTAGGCCTGAGGAATTTGATACTTCTAGATGGAAATGATGCCGTCGGTTTAATATGAAAGTCTATAGGCCTGAATACACCCTCAGAAGCCAGTGCCTGCACAGCAGCTCCAGACCCATCCAAGGTAGAGACATCTGCAGGTTCCATAGTAGAAGAGGCATCTCACGGCATACCGAACTCCGAATGGGTCTCAGTAGAGGCCTGCGAATCTGTAGCAGTGGGTATCAGGGGCTGCGAAAGCGCCTCACTGATTACCGGCGGACTGTCAACTAGCTTAACGGAAGTGTCATCGGCAGTTTTGGACCTATGCGGTCTGTCTCTGTCTTTATCCTTACATTTTTTCAGAAGATTGGTAGTCAGATGGCTTAACAAAGTCATTTCGAAGTACGGAGATCGAAAACGAAAGTATTTAGCTACAAAAATAGCCCGATGATGAATAGTTTGGGCATTGAACAAAGCACAAAACTCACAGCGAGGGATGTTGTGGTCTGGGCCTAAACAGGTGACGCAGTAAGAATGAAAATCTCTATGAGGTATTTGCTTTCCACAGGCAAGGCAATTGTTAATTTTTTGTGACATCGGTTAGAGCAAGAAAAAAGGATCCCCAATGGGGTACTTATCTTTTTTGAAGACTTCGGGTCTGAAACTCGAAAACGAAAATTTCAGGAGTCAGCCGACCGGCACTTGCAAACTGCTTCTGCTTTGGGCACCACACAGCATGAAAGACTGATGTAATGGCGTCGGCTGCATGTTTTACACCCCTGACAACCTGATGTCATGAAAGGAGCGACAGCATCCAATGCAGAAATCCGAAGACTCTGGTATTCAGGCTGGCTGAGGGCTATCTGCAGGCAGATAACCCAAATGTGATGACTGCAACAGTGAAACACGAAGAGCATCTTACTGAGCACCAAATCACACTAAACAAAATCAATTATCAGTTTATCCCTTTACAACATGACACCTTCCATGACCCCAGAAATTCATTTCACCTTCATAAATGTCATGCATGAACTCTCTATAAATAAGAATTCCATCATTCTGTGAGACTTTAACTATTCATAAACTGACTGGATTACCTACAACTCCAAAGTAGAAGTATTTAGATCAAATAAATAAAAATTCAATGGACCAAACTGTTACTAGCCCAACTAGGGGATAAATATTCTTAACCTGGTATTTGAAAATGTAGCATCAACATGCACACCTCCACTATTAACTCTCTGATTAAATCAGACCAGACTAGTAATCTTTTCCCTCAAACTATCTAATTCCCCCTTGAAAATAATATATCAGAAAACAAACATGTCAAGCACACAAATCTCCTCAAATTCTATGATGAAGTCGCAATATTAACTTAATAACAAAATCACCATGAATGTCATCTCAGTGGACAGATTTGCAAATTAATTTTATACCCCATAAATAAATGTTTAGAATTGGCAGTCCTATCAAGATCCAAATATAATGGGAAGTTTAAAAGCAAAATGTCCTGGTAGCCACTAGTATAAATAACATCTACAGCGAAAGTAAATATCTCATTACAGTATACAACAGATCTAAATACCCCCCCCCCCCAAGCCAAAGAATACATTAGGAAAATATTAGAAATTTCATTAAAAATTAAAACAAAACAAAAAAAAGCTATTAGATCTCCTAAGGCAGAACATGAGACAAATCTCCTTTGTATGGCCAGAGATCACATACTGTAATAACAGGCTTATTTATTAAAACAGACTTTAAATCTCATCAGGCTAGATTTGCAGCAATTTGGCTCTGTAAGAAGCAGATCCTCACTAACTAAACTGATTAACTTATTTGAAAAGGTTGACAGTGATCACACTGTACACACAGCCTACCTTGTTTTGGCCAAGGCATTTGACACCATCCCCTGTAGTAGCACAATTAATAAACTAAATGTGTTACAATTAGATCCCTATATGGTGATATGGTGAAAGACTGATAAGTGACTAAAAGACAGAACCCACATGGTACGTGTGGCAGGGGCAGCATCAGAGAACATGAAGGTGATCGATGGTGTCCCACATGGCTCAGTGCTGGGACCACTTTTGTTCAGTACTTAGTACTTACTTATCTGACTTAACAAACTAAAAGTCAAGGCCTATGGATAACCAAGATCAGTTCAAAATGCGGACCACGTCAAATACTTTGGTATTTAACTTTACTCTCAGTTTCTAGTACCACATGCAAAATACCAAGTCTAAAGTGAACAGACTGCTCTTCTGGGCAAATCAAATCCTCATACTTTTCCCAGAAGGTACAGCTGCTGCCTGCTGTCAAATGGACCCTCTTACCTCAGTAATAATATGGACTCCTGACTATTGTTTCTGCATCAAAAAGGAACATTAATTCCCTTTAAACTACCTTCATCACTACATGCCAATTTATTACCCTCTTTCTCCAAAGAAAACTTCAATGATGCACACTTTCTAAAACCTGTCAGTCTCCAAGCCATCCTCTTTACAGGAATCCAGTGTTTAAACTATTCAATGCAAACAATGTTCCCTTCTTTGGCAGTAGTATCTAAAAGAGACACTTCTTACAACTACAGATCCCTTTCCTCATTTTGGTCATAATTTACTAATTCGCTGTAACAAGTTACATTCATCTGAATGTGGGTCCATATGGATCAGTGTTCTGCCCTCAGTGAACAAATAAAGATACAACCATGCAGAATGCAACCACAACAGCTGAATGCTTTGTGTGTCCCTGGCGCATAGTACAACTGACTAGTACCTTCTTAAAGCAAATTCCATCTTTGGTTACCACATATAACTTACTGCCAAACCTTTTTAGGCAAGTGATACAAGGATACCATTTGCTGTCGAGCATAATTCCAGTAATACATTTTTTCTAGCTCAATAGTAGAATTATGACTCCAGCTCCATGCAAAATATAACCATCTTGTACACAAAACTCATCATTTCTGACTATAAAATCTATAATTTGCAGTTTCTCTGTAGTCTGGAAAACCTCTAATTATGTACCACTCAGCATTAGACATCACAGACTCTATACCTCACTGTGCTTTAATTTGTACAGCACTCACTGAATTGTAACCAAAAGATACAGCCTTATCACTTTTTTCTGAAAGACAGCATTATTATTCTGAGAGCTTGTTAATCAGTTTAAAGTATCTGCATTACCACAAACTCTAAAGGAATGTTAATTATTTTATACTAAAATGTTCTTAGCAGTAGCAGCGTGGCTCATCTCAAAATTCCTGAAGACAATAATTAAACAACAGAAAAAGTTTTGAATGAGTTATTTGGACTGCTAATCTACAAACTCTGTGCCCATAAATGTAGTTCAGAAATGCCACTTGTGTGATAAGTTAACACCGGACAAAGATTCCAGTTTTCAGGTTGAAAACTATTACGCTTTATTTTTTTTAAGATTGCACATAGTGTCTTATCTTGTAAAGTGACAGTCTGTTTGTTCTGCTGGGTATCCTTGTTTGCTTATTTATTTATGTTGTTTGTATTTAATTTTTTTTCAGTAAAATGTTATTGACAAAACAAAAAAAAAACATTGAAATGCTTTTGTTTAAATATCAAAAGCATTATTTATGTATTTATTTTTCTTATTTATTACTTATATATTTGCAGGCACCACAGTTCAGAGACCAAAACCAACAGGTTTATCAAAGCTTGCATGTTATGTGAAACTTCTAACTTGGCACTCTTTGGCGATGCATCACATGACAGTATCAATGGTTTGAGGGTATCACAATAAACAATAGAAGGTTGAAGACTTTGTCTGGAAACTTCACAAAAGTGTCTTGAATTGGACCCAACTGCAAGGTCACATTTTTATGTAACAACAGCTAGGATTCAAAAACAGTGAGTAAAACTAGTGTTTTAAATCTGCACAATCAGTGGCTGTGCACAAGATGGGCCAATTCAGACACATGCACAAGGCCGTGAGATGCCACGGCAGACATATTATGTCAATGGCCATAAAATGAGATGGTACTGAACAGTTATGATAAAATAAATTGAAAATGTTGCAGGGGACAGTATCATAAAAATTACTGCTTCTATGGAACCGTCTTTCACTGCACATAAAGCAAAGTACTTTTATTACTCTTTTCAAGCATAATTTGGAGGAACGGATGGGTACCGGAGAATTCTTAGTTCAGCACCATTGCCTATCATGGGTGAAGAAACATGCAAATGTCTGATTATACCTTTGTGTGGCCCATCTCTGGGTTATTCATATGCAAAATATAAGGGCTAAAACTACCAGGGCAATGTATGGGTAGGCTTCTTATGATATAAACAGATCAATAGCCTAGTAAGTACCTATGAACCTATGACAATGACTACAATAGAAAATGCAAATGAATGAAAACAACATGGTGAAACAGGTCACATTGAGAAACATGTAAAAATTGTGCAATGAACTGCGACCACTAGTGTAGTTGTGTTCCATACAGAGACAGCGACTGCACTACGATATTACGGAAAGCAACAGGATTAACCAAAATGTGCATGTTGGAAGCTGCCCCCACAGCCTGTGCCCAAAAGGAGCACATTATCCACTTTTGTATCACTAAAGAATCCCACTGCACCAAAAATTCCTTCACCTCCATGGTAAAATAAATAATGAAACAAAAATGTGTGGAGAAAGACTCCATGAAGCAGTTGATATACATGTGCTGTCCTCACAGGCAGACACAAGGATGCATAGAATATACATTCCTTTTGACATCTAGGTCTGCAAGGACTGTCCTGCAACCAGCTGGGACATGGTGAATGTATTCCCAAGCATCTGTGTCACAGACACACCATTTCCTCGATGCAGTGCTGGAACATGGTGGATGTATTCCACACACCTACATCATGGACACCGCACCATTTCCTCAATGCACTGCTGTGACATTGTGGATGGATTCCAGACACCTGCATCGTGGATACTACACCATTTCCTTGATGCAATACTGGGACATGATGGATGTATTCCAAACATCTGCATCATGGATACTACACCATTTCCTCAATGCAATACTGGGATATGGTGGGTGTATTGCAAACATCTGCATCATGGTCAGTACACCATCTACTCAATGCAGTGTTGGGACATGTTGGATGTATTCCAAACACCTGCATCATGGATACTACACCATTTCCTCAATGCAATGTTGCTGCACATAGAGGAGCACATAAGGTTTCCAACTAACCCAGAGGAGAGAAACAACATCATGCAGAAATTTTGTGAAAGAGCCGTTTAATTGGAGGTACTCATTGCCATTAGCTGTACCCACACTGCTGACAGCATTTCACCTGAGATACAGAAAGAACTGTAACTCAGCTGTAAAGGATTCCTCTTATAAACTGTCAGATGATCTGCACTTCTACAAGATATAACATACGGTGTCATTCTGCAACCAGGTAGTGCCCAAAATTCCCACATCTAGCAGAGTGTGATTTACAATGCTGATTTGTGCAGGGTGACTTCCCACAGGGACATCACATTGACCATGCTGGATAAGTTCTGGAGCCATGGCTCATGTCACCCATACAAAATGAAGAGATTATGGTACAGCATGCATATAAATCAGCACTGTCATGCACCTGCCTCATCATCATCATCAAACATGGATTTGGACTGGCAAATGCTTGTTTCTAATGTTTAGATGCCTCTGGTGGTGTGCTACAGTATGGTTTAGAAAGCTGCAGCAAGTTATTTGCTGTGTGTATAACGTTACATGACATGTTGCTACACAGGCATTTGCAGCAGGGTATTATCATTGCAGGAGAGAATGTGCTGGAGCCAGAACTTGAGATGGGGCCTGGGAAGGAGATGCTAATGGACCTAGCTACTGCAGATGACCATGTGAAGTGGAGGGGTGACCCTTTCCACAAAACAAAAAATATAATCTAAACAGTGCCTATAAAACAACAGATTCAAAAGGTCTTCAAGCTTTTTAGTGTGCCTTGTTCCCACTCAGACAAAACCAAATTAGCATAAGTAGGGGCAATCACAGCCCTCACTGCCACACTTAACAATTAGTTAGTTAAAATATTTTCTATTAATATAAAATAAACAATTTTATAAAGTAATGTGCAACAAAGTACGCATGAGCAAAATTCTGTTATTCAACTAGAATTTCTAGATAAAATATTTCTGTCACATTTGAACTCTTTAACCTGAGGAATATAGCCTGCCAATGGTCTGTACACTCGCCTGTCCTCAGGCAGGAAATACAGAAGCCTGCATTGTAAGACCATAAGACTAAAAACAATTTCTTTCCACTCTCCATTAGACTGTTGAACTCTTGGGAAAAGTTAGAATTTCTAGATAAAAAATTTATGTCACAGTCAAACTCTTTAACCTGAGGAATATAACCTGCCAATGGTCTTGTCAATGGTCTGTACACTCACCTGTCTTCAGGCAGGAGATACAGAAACCTGCATTGTAAGACTACAAGACAAAAACAGTTTCTTTCCGCTCTCCATTAGACTGTTGAACTCTTGGGGAAAAATTAACCATGACGTCTGTTGCATAACTAGCCTATCAAGTGACTTATTTTATGGATGTGCATTAACTAAGTGCAATACTAAGGTGGCTCACCTATACACTGAAGGACTGTAAAGTGCAATACACAAACTGTGCAATAATTCAGTCTAATCATAGATATGCTGCTACTGTTTCAATTTTACTTTGACAATATAACCTTCATATTGTCCCATGTCTTCCTTGTCTCCTATTCTTGGATGGGTGTGGGTCACTGTTGTCCTACCTTTCTTACAAATTGCTACTTATTAAAATTCTACTGTGATATTTTATTAAATTTTCTCTGTCTATATGTGCAACTGTTTCCTGCACTGAGAATGAAGCATTGTAATTTTGTTCAGCTACACTTGCTATGTAGTTCTGAATGACAATAAAGTTTTCTTTGACTTTGACTTTACAGCTGTACAGGTTGTACAGACTCTTGGTATCAGTTGTCATACTACTGATAAAAAGAAACTCAGCAACTCACTCAAGAATGTCAGTGAGTCATTTAGGTACAAATTAGCCTTTTGAACAATGTTCTTCTATCCAGAATTCATTTATTTATCTGTATACAGTATATAACATATATATATATATATATATATATATATATATATATGTATATATATTACATACACACACAGGTAGCTATAAAAATATAGATACACTATACAATCTATAAATAAATATATAAATATAGGGTTCCCATTCAGAAGCCTGAAACATCATAAGCCTGAAAATCAAAATCCTGAAACCAAAAGCCTGAAAATTCAGAATCCTGAAAACTCAAAATCCTGAAAGCCCAAAATCCTGAAAGACCAAAATCCTGAAACTCAAAATCCTGAAAACACAAATAATGCTAATATGTCACTATAAAGACACTAATATCTACCAACTGACCCTGACCCTAACCCTAAGGTCCGTCACTATCGCACACTCACCTGACCCGCACCCTAAACCTAACTCACTTAAACCGCCCCTAACCCCAATATTTGTCACTGTTGCATACATGCCTAACCTGCGCCCTAACCCTAACTCACTTAAACCGCCCCTAACCCTAAGATAAAACCAACCGCACACTTACCTGACCCCAACGCATGACCTAACACCACAGGGCTAATAATAGCAAAGCCACAATGACATCAGTATGTCTATTTTGTGTTTTCAGGATTTTGAGTTTCAGGATTTTGGTCTTTCAGGATTTTGGGCTTTCAGGATTTTGAGTTTTCAGGATTCTGAATTTTCAGGCTTTTGGTTTCAGGATTTTGATTTTCAGGCTTATGATGTTTCAGGCTTCTGAATGGGAACCAAATATAGATATACTAGATACAATCTAATCAGATTATATTCCTCCCCTCTTAGCCTCTCCTTCCATCTATCTCACTCTTTCTTATAGCTTCCTTTCTCTTTCTATGTTTTTAATCTCTCCTCCCCTTATACTTTCCTTCTTGTCTTCCTACTATCTCTTACTCACCACCCTTTCCACTCTCTCTGCTCACCTATCATCATGCTTCTCCTGCACTTACTGTCCTTATTAATTCTTTTTCTATCCTACCTCACCACTTATCACATTCAACTTAACCTTCTTCCTTCCTCTCCGGTATCCCCCTACCATACTGGTACCCTTTCCTCTGACTCCTCTCTCATATCGCCCACCCTCTTCTCCTGTACTAAACACACTCTTCCCAGAATCTCTCTCTTTCCAAAAATCTCTTTACATTATAAATATAAACTGAAAGTGATCACTCTTCTTGCCACAACATCACTCCTTCTCCACTTTAGTAACATTCTTCTACTTTCGGGAGACATTCACCCTAACCCTGGCCCTAACCCTGGCCACCACAACTTCTCCTCTACTCCCATCAACTCCATTCAAACTACTCTGCAGATTCCTACCCCTAAACTCAAACAAATATCTTTTTATAACATCCACACCATACTCAACAAGATTACTGAATTTCCCTCCTGGATATCTCAGTACTCGCCTGGCATCATCTCTCGCTTACTGAAACATAACTAAAACCACATAATAAAACAATGAACCCCCCCCCCAGGTTACAATATCTTATGTCTTGACAGGAAACAAAGAAAAGGTGGAAGCATTACTGTTTTGTACTCTGACATCCTTACCTTATCCCCTCTTACCAACCCACTCCCCTCATTCTTCCCAGCAGAACTAATTATGGCCAACTGTAAGAGCAATAACCACAAAACCATAACTACAGGTGCTATCTATATAGCACCCGGAGATAACTTACATCTGCTTGAACAAATCTTACACTGGATGGCTCACACAACTCCTACTGAAACTATCATTCTAGGTGATGTTAATATTAATTGGCTAGCTTTCAGTTCTGACTCTTCTTCCACCTGCATTCACCTATATGGTTTCACTCAGCTTATCTCCTTTTCCACTTTTCTGCATAAACCCACAAACTCTAGCTCCATACTGGACTGGATTCTTGTCTCCCATCCTGACCTCTATAACAACCCTGAATCCCTGCCTGATGCTATTAGTAATCACTCTGCAATACGTGTTCTACAATTCTCTACCCATTTCACTAGACCATATAAATTTAAACTTGCCTTAAGCTAACTAATTTCTATCCTGATACTCTCAGTAACTATCTCTCCAATATTAATTGGTCTTTCCTCTTTAACCTCTCTCTTGATGAAGCCATGGTCCAATTCAACACCATCTGTAAACACTCTTAACTCCCTTGCCCCTTCTAGAATTATCAGAGTCAGATCATGCTGCTCACACTGGCTTACTAAGAAAACCTGATCTCTCATCCATAATAGAGATTCTTCTTGGAAACTCTGGCAGACAACTGAACCTCCTACACACTACCAAAAATACGTAACCGGACCAAAAAACACATAAACTCTGATAAAATCAGTTTCTACCAAACACCCCTAACTACTTATACTAGTAATCCCAAACAAATGTGGGAAATCAGTCAACCAAATGCTCCAACCAAGTAACCCCTCTACACAAAATCCTTGCCCTAATAACTCTCTCCTAGAAACTGCTTCTATATTTAATACTTATTTTATTGATACCTTATTCAAACTTATGCATTCCTCCAACCCTACCTATCCATCACCTCCTATTACACACCCACTACTTAACTCACTATTCTCTTTAAACTCTATACCCGCTAGCTATATCACAAAGCTTCTTAACAAACGTAAGCCATGCTTCCCTTCAGCTGACAACCCACCTGCTCTATTCTTAAAGATTGCTGCCAATTCCATTGCATATCCAGTATCTATTCTCATTAATTGCTCTATTTGTGAATTCACTCTTTGGAAGAAATTCTACATCATACCTATCCACAAAGGTGGGAACTCTGTAGAACTTTCTAATTACCACCCAATCACCATACTATTGCCTCTCTCCAAAATTCTAAAGCACTGTGTCCATAAAAATTTCTACCTTATCTACTTCATGAAAACCTCATCTCCCCTACCCAGTATGGCTTCCACCCCCACCACAGTACTACTACATCTATTACTTACTTTACTAACTCCATCTCATTAGCTAGAGTCCATAATAAGCTAGTTTCTTGTCTCTTCTTAGACCATGGCAAAGCCTTTGATACTGTCTCCCATTCCAGCCTCCTTTCTAAACTAACACAACTCAACCTCTCCCCTGCAACTATTTCCTGGTTTACTAGCTACCTCACTAACAGAAAGCAATCAGTCAAATGGCTCTCTGCTCTATCGCCATTTCCCCCCACAAAGATGGGTGTCCCACAAGGCTCTATTCTTGCCCCCCTTCTTTTTAATATATTTACTAACAAACTTCACACTTCTTGCCCTCAGTCTTCCATCATACAGTATGTGGATGATTCCACTATTATCACTTCTGCTGACAATCCCTCTGATCTGCTTTCCATTACTCAGACCTCCTTTAACCTCACTGAAACCTGGTTAAGTAATCACAATCTTATCCTTAACCCTAAACAGGCAAAACTTCACCTATTCCTACCAAATTCTTTCAGTCATCTTAAATCGTCTTTTACAACCTCTTCCTTAAACAATACCATCATCTGTGCTGAACATCACACATAGCTACTTGGCGTTATCATAGATGACCAGCTTAAATTCATTCTCCATGTACTGAATTGTGTAAAGAAAACTCATCAAAAGTTTGACTTGCTGTTTAGAAACCGAAAGTTCCTTACCCCTAAGTCCAGAATCTCTCTTGCTCAAGCTTATCTCCTTCCTAACCTCCTGTATTGCTCTCAGGTTCTTACCAACTTACAGTCCACTCTTCTATCCAAACTTGATTCCAAGTATAACAAGGTAGCCAGATTTACTGCTAACATGCTTCTACTCTTTTCTGTAGTAAAATCCCAAGATGGGAAGACATCCCTGATCAGTATCAGCAAGAAACTACGTTCCCTCATAAAATTATCCAAGGCTAGCTTCGAAAGAAAAATTGCCATGGACTCCAAAGATAACGGCAAGGCATTCTTTAGCTATGTCAAGAATCTAAGTGGCAATTCTCAGATCTGCTCAGAGTTAGTGCAGAATGGCACAAAATACACTGAACTGACCGATATAGCCAACATCCTGGCAGAAAGGTTTAGTGCAAACTTCACCCCCCTCTCACCCCCAAAAGGGCCCATAACTATACCAGAAGAATGTAGTGCCCCTGAAATCACAGCCACTCAGGTTAAAACATCCCTCTCCAAAGCCAAAAACACAGCATCAATGGGACTAGATGGTGTCCCAGGCTGCGTCGTACACGAGCTCAAAGATGAACTAACCCCTCACCTAAACACACTGTTTAAACTCAGCCTCTCCACAGGCTATGTGCCCACAGAGTGGTGCACAGCAATGGTTATTCCGGTCAACAAAGGTGGATCCACAGTGGACCCCGGGAACTATTGCCTTATAAGCCTGACTAGCTTGGTCTGCAAAGCTATGGAGTACATCATCATGGATCTCATTAACAGAGACATTGGAAACCTCCAAACACTGGACCCAACCCAGTTTGGCTTTGTTAAGGGCAGATCATACCTCCTAAACCTGGTGGACTTCTTTAAGATAGTTACCAAGGCTATAGATAAGGGAAAGGTGGTACACACAGCCTACCTAGACCTCGCAAAGGCCTTCGACACCATTCCCCACTCAGATATTATAGACAAGCTCACCAGCCTGAACATAAACCCCTATGTCATGAGATGGGTTGCCAACTGGCTCACGGACAGAACCCACATGGTAAGAGTTGCAGGAGCTAGGTCTGACTCTAAACCGGTTACAAGTGGCGTTCCCCAGGGCTCAGTCCTAGGACCCCTCCTGTTTGGTATATACTTCTCAGAGGTACAGGCAAGCACAGGAGGACTATGGCTCACCAAGTTCGCAGACGACTGCAAACTAGGGGCTATAATTGACTCTCTGGCTGACACAGACATCCTCCAAAAGGTTCTCACTGAGACAGATATCTGGTGTCAAAACCATGGTCTCAAGCTAAATGCCAAAAAGTGCATAGTTATCCCCTTTGGAAAAAACAAAGTACCCATAAACTACCACATAGGTGATAGCCCCCTAAATATGGAAGATATAATAAGGGATCTGGGGACCCAAGTAGATAGTAACCTCTCCTTTGATAATCACATTGCCAAAGTGGTTAGAAAATATTTCTATGTGTCCCACCTAATCACAAAAGGGTTTGCATCCAGATCGAAAGAGGTCATTGGGCCCCTCTACGCATCACTCATCAGTCTTAAGTAACATGAAGTTTGCTTTTGAAAAGTTTTTCATGGTGGTTTCTTTGACCGGGGGTGGTGGTGGAATGTGGATATCCAGAGTGATTAGTTTATGATCAGATCTAACAAGCGAGGGGTTGGCATCTGGTGTGGAACACCGGTCTCCCATGTTGGTGATGACCAGGTCCAATATGTTGTCACATCTGGTGGGGGTGATAACCAGTTGATCCAGGGCATTTGAATTTATAAATTCTCGGAAATGTTGGGCCAGGGAGTTCATACTTGAGTAGTTCTCCCAGTTAATGTTTGGATAATTGAAATCACCCAATATCAGGGTGTTTGGTAGGACTTTTATGTTTCCCAGTGTTTCCAGGAATGCGGAGTGGGGGTCCTGGGACATGGTGGGTGATCTGTAGCAAGCTATAATTTAAATAGCAGATTTTCCCATTGTTAGTTGCATGTGGATGATCTCTGAAGCATTGTGCTGTGCCACTAACCTGGAGGTGTGGGTATCCTTGATGAATATGGATACTCCCCTGCCTTTTGTATTTTGGTCCGGGTTTTGTGGCTGAAATGTATGGTATGAGTTGTAGCCTGGTAATGCTGGGGTGCTCTCTGGAGCCTTAAACCAGGTTTCTATTACTGCACATATATCAATTTTCTCCATACTGAGGAGTGCCTCGAGTGCATGCATTTTGAGGTTTAGACTTCTGGCATTGAGCAGCACTACCCTCAGTTTTCTGTCACTTGTGCTATTTATGGCGGTGGGTTTGTCTTTTGAGCCTTGCCTAAAAAAGGCACTATGGGGTTGGCAAGAGCCTTGGTCAGTATTCGAAAGCCTAAGGATGACAGGTGCAAGCCGTCTCTAGCAAAGCAGCGAGGCTTGTCAAGCATGTCATCCCAGGCTGACAGACACTGGATCCCCTTTGAATGACACCAGAAGCTTAGCCAATTGCTGAAATTGATAATTTTTTCTCTATACCGTAGTATAATTCTTGGTGAGGGCAGGATGCTACTCAGTGTCAGGGTCATACCAGCCTGGGCTACGTGATCAGAGAGCTCCTCCATGTTTCTTTTCATGTAGTCCAGGGAGGTACGGCTCAGGTCATTCACACCAACATGGACAATGACAGAGTCATATTTGTACTTGTTCTGAAGTGACCTGAGTGCTTGTATTATGTGGCGGATCCTGGCACCCGACAGGCAACTAACAGTAACCTTCTCCTTGTTCAGCCTATTGAGTGGGACGTCAGTGTGCCTGACTACAGAGTCACCTATTACTAGTGTGTTGGGTATGTTATTTTGCCTTAAGGGCTTTGATTGTGTGGCACACTGGTTTTGTGAAGTATGTGTTTCATGGTTTGTGTTGGAGGGGGTGGAGGTTGCTTGAATGTCTGCTTTGGAGGTCTCTGTTGCTATTGCAGATTTTTTAGAGCCTCCGAGTATGTTTTTGTGTATTTATGTGTGTTTTTTGCCAGTGCTGGTTTCATAGGTCTATGTGAGACTGGTGGTGTGATGCAAGTAATTCCCTTCTCCTCTTGACTGCCTGGTCCAGTCTTGGGTTGAGAGAGCTTAGCCTCCAGTTTGGCTGTATAATTGCATCTCTTGCATATATCAGTGTTTGGTGGAAGGAGGAGAGGGTTGTCTGTGTACATGAGGCAATTGTAACATTGCCTCAAAATGCCCAGATTCACCAGTTGGGCTGGAGAGTACACCTGAAACTGCCCTTTGGACATGCCTGGATAGGTACAGTGAACTGTTTTATTGATTGACTGGTAAGGTCGAATAGAGAGCCTTGTCCTTCTCTACAGTATAGGGGGGTCTAGTGCTAAGGTTTATTAGTGCTTGCTATGCGTTTTGGGCAAATGCAGGTATGAGAAGTGAATGATTTGAGTGCTTAAGTTGAAAGTTTGTCTAGTTCCAAGGGAAAAAGTGAAGAGTAGACTTTGTGGAGCTGGGAATAGTTATACCCTAGCTAACCGGGACAGCCCGGCGTGCAAAACCTTGCAAATGCGGGTTTTATAGCAGGGAAATGAAAGAGATAGACTTTAGCCCAAAATGGCCAATAAACTACTAATTTCTGGGCTGAAACCACTCCTCCAGGGACAGATAGGCTGCTCAAAGCTCCCTCTCTCACAGTGAACAGAGAAACTTCCTTCTATCCAAGTAAGGTATGGGCAAACACAGAAACTTGTAACACAGCCCTGAATTCAGCACTAACCTGAAGACTGGACTAAACTAGCTTAGAAAGGTGGGAAAACAAGTATTTTTTTTTTTTTTTCTTTCAGAAAATAAAGCAGATACAATCAAAACAACATTTTAAATGCACAGAAATGGCTATCAAAATTGAGTATGTAGTCTACAACACTTAGACAGGTAATTTAAACACAAAAACAACTTTATTAAAGTGCAGGCAGTAAAATAAGTACAATATGTAGCTGAAACAAGTTTTTTAAATCACAGAAAAGTACTCCTTTGTACTACCCTTAAATGTAAGATGTTCGGGACCCCACCTTTGCTTGCCTAAATACTGAGGCAGTCCGTGAGGCTACACCATTCCAATACCATACTCAAAGGCTGTCACCAGCGTGATTAGACTGACGGTAAAATGTTTCAGTACTAATGCGCACCATATCTACACTTTTCTTCAGCCAGGGACCAAAGATGCAAAAGGCCCTAAATAGACCGTCAGCTGCAAAAAACCTGCTGGCGTGCTGGCGTCAGTATATATAAATGACGGCGTCAATATATCTCTCTGTAACCACAAGACGACTGGGCGTACACAGACCAAAAGGGGAAGGGGTTGACTGGAGCGAAGAACATCTCTAGAAAATCTGCATTTTAGGCGGAATTAGCTAAAGGCAGCAAGAAAATGCAGAAAAATGATACTTAATCACTCCAAAGTCTCTCTGTTGTCTCTCGGCTGCTGTAGAACTCTGCAGGGTACCAGGCAGGAGCTTGCTGAGCTGTATACTAGCACAAAAACCTTGCAAATGCGGGTTTTATAGCAGGGAAATGAAAGAGATAGAAATTAGCCCAAAATGGCCAATAAACTACTAATTTCTGGGCTGAAACCACTCCTCCAGGGACAGATAGGCTGCTCAAAGCTCCCTGTCTCACAGTGAACAGAGAAACTTCCTTCTATCCAAGTAAGGTATGGGCAAACACAGAAACTTGTAATAAAGCCCTGAATTCAGCACTAACCTGAAAACTGGAGTAAACTAGCTTAGAAAGGTGGGAAAACAAGTATTTTTTTTTTTCAGAAAATAAAGCAGATACAATCAAAAAAGCACTTTAAATGCACAGAAATGGCTATCACACTTGAGTGTGTAGCCTACAACAGTTAAACAGGTAATTTAAACACAAAAACAACTTTGTTAAAGTAAGGTATGGGCAAACACAGAAACTTGTAACACAGCCCTGAATTCAGCACTTACCTGAAAACTGGACTAAACTAGCTTAGAAAGGTGGGAAAACAAGTATTTTTTTTGTTTTTTCTTTCAGAAAATAAAGCAGATACAATCAAAACAACATTTTAAATGCACAGAAATGGCTATCAAACTTGAGTATGTAGTCTACAACAGTTAAACAGGTAATTTAATCACAAAAACAACTTTATTAAAGTGCAGGCAGTAAAATAAGTACAATATGTAGCTGAAACAAGCTTTTTAAATCACAGAAACTCTAAACAAATCTGCATTTTAGGCAGAATTAGCTAAAGGCAGCAAGAAAATGCAGAAAAATGATACTTAATCACTCCAAAGTCTCTATTTTGTCTCTCTGCTGCTGTAGAACTCTGCAGGGTACCAGGCAGGAGCTTGCTGAGCTGTATACTAGCACAAAAACCTTGCAAATGTGGGTTTTATATCAGGGAAATGAAAGACATAGAAATTAGCCCAAAATGGCCAATAAACTACTAATTTCTTGGCTGAAACCACTCCTCCAGGGACAGATAGGCTGCTCAAAGCTCTCTCTCTCACAGTGAACAGAGAAACTTCCTTCTATCCAAGTAAGGTATGGGCAAACACAGAACCTTGTAATAAAGCCCTGAATTCAGCACTAACCTGAAAACTGGAGTAAACTAGCTTAGAAAGGTGGGAAAACATTTTTTTTTTCAGAAAATAAAGCAGATACAATCAAAAAAACACTTTAAATGCACAGAAATGGCTTTCACACTTGAGTGTGTAGCCTACAACAGTTAAACAGGTAATTTAAACACAAAAACAACTTTGTTAAAGTAAGGTATGGGCAAACACAGAAACTTGTAATACAGCCCTGAATTCAGCACTAACCTGAAAACTGGACTAAGCTAGCTTAGAAAGGCGGGAAAACAACAGTTTTTTGTTTTTTTGTAATGCCACATTGTCTGCATACAGCAACTTTGTTGATGTGTCCCCTCTGACCTGTTTGCTAATGTAGTTCATCACCAGTATGAAGAGCAGTGGGCTCACAGCTGAACCCTGGTGTACACCCACTCCCACTGGGATCTCCTCTGTGAGGCCGAACACTGTTCGTACTAGAGTCATTGGGTCCATGTAAACAGCCTGCATTAATTCCACCAATGTTTTTGGGACTTCAAACCACCACAGTACTGCCCAGATCAGCTTTCTTGGACCTTGTCATATGATTTCTCTAAGTCTAGCTTCTTCTCAAGTATCTGTCTCACTGCAAACATCTGGTCAATTGTACTGCATCCTGATCTGAATCCAAACTGCTCATCTCCCATCTTACATTCTATTCTGAGTATCCGTTTATCAATCACCATCTTCAGAACTTTCATGGAATGTGATAGGAGTTTGATGCCTCTGTACTGCCACAGTTGTGGATGTCCCCTTTGTTCTTGTACGCTGGCACAAGTATGCTTATTCTCCAGTCATCTGGGATATGCCTTTCTACATACTGCTATTAGTACCCTCAGGAGCCATTTCTCCCCTATCTCACCCAGCATCTTTATCATATCTGCTGTGACCTCATCTGAGCCTGCTGCTTTCTCTGACTTCATCTTCCTTAGTGCTGCTCTTACTTCTGCTAGGATGGGCTCCTCTTCTTCTCTCATCATTTCTGGGCAGTACAGCTTCTGTGGGGTTTACTTCATTCATAAGCTGCTGGAAATATTCCTTCCATCTGCCTTAGATGTCCTGTGGACTGGTGACCAGGTTGTTGCTGGCATCCCTTATGAAGGGTGTATGACTATCTTCTTTACCTTTTTGTCTTTACCTTGCAATCTGATGTAGCTTATTTGTGCCAATTACTGAGAAGTTGGTAGAGTGCCTCTGATGCCCTATTTTTTGCTACTGCAACTTCTTTCTTAGCTTCGTTGTTAGTCAACCAGTAGTCCTTCCTAGCCTGGTCAGTCTTTCTATCTCCCACTTCTTCCCGCACTCTTTCCTGGACTTCTGTTTTCCACCACCATCTTTCCTTATGTATCTTATTTCTATACCTGGCTTGGCCACATGTCTTTTCTGCAGTCCTAACATGCTGTTTTTAGGAGCTGCCATTCTTGTTCAACTCCACCTATTTTCTCCTCTTCTTGGGGTGCTAGAGCCCTGAGTAGTTCCTTGAACTGTTGTGCTTTCTCCGTAGTCAACTTCTAGGTCTTCAGCCTTGTCTCTGTTGATCTTAGAACCTTCTCTGACCACTACTTGCAGCTGATTGTGGCAACTAGTGGTTTATAGTGTGGGCAAACTGTTTCACTGGGGATGACTTTGCAATCATGGATTCTACCCTAGTGCCTTTTCCTTAATAGGAGGATGTCTACCTGAGTTGCATGTTGGCTACTCTTGTATGTGATCTTGTGACTGTCTCCCTTTCTAAACCAAGTGTTGGCTACTATCAAGCCACTACTATCAAGCCATTTGCCAGACAGAACTCTAGAATGGCTTCTCTTTCTTTATTCCAGTTGCCCCACCCATGTGGACCCAGGCAGTCCTCATATCCTGTTCTGTCCGTCCCAATATGTGCATTCAAGTCAGCCATTATCACCACCAATTCATGTTGTCGAACTGCTGGCTGTCTGAATGGATGAATCAACTCAAACCACAATAAACAACCTTCTCCATCAAAATCTCCAAACCATTAGAAACAAATATCACAAAATTCAAGGACTTCAAACATACAAATTTCCTACAATTTTATAATGAAGTCTCTAAATTTGATCATGAAAGTATTACCCATAATGTTAAAACTGCAAAGAATTATACATAAAAGTTCTAGTCACACCTGGGCAAATATATTAAATTGGCATCCCCAACTAGAACAGAGGAAATGGGAAGGTCTAAAAGCAAACCGATGTGGTGGTTTTCAAGCCTTAAACTATTCAATTAAAGGAAGGAAATCCTAAGCCAATATAGCAGAAGAAATGACCCCCAAATTAAGGTGAACATCAAACATCTAGATAAGAAGGCACAGTTTGCTGAAAATGGACATGTATCCAGCTGTAAAATAAATAAATAAGAAAATAAAAAGGAAAAAGGAAAGACAAAGGCATCCTATGAACTCAGTGTACATACAGAAGCTAATGAGAACTACAAATCCTTCTTTAATTATGTCAGAAAAATAAAAAAAATAGCACACAACATTGCTCCAAGCTTATTCATAATTTAAATGATTTATTAATTTATTGATTTATTATTTTATTTTGCTTCTGTTTAATGGGTTTGTCCAGCTGGGTTTAATCAAAAGCTCCTTTTCAGTGGAGGACTGAGGGGAAAAGCTCCAATATATTGCAAAGAGTTTTAAACTGAACAGACATTCAGTAATTGCAAGGAAAAGGTAACTAACTGTAAGTAAAACATTTTTTATTTAACTTTTCACAATATATATTGTAAAGTATTTTAGTTGTTCTTCTGCATCATAATGTTATTAAAGTAAACAGGTGCCTTTTTATTCCTTCTCCTTCTCCTTTTTTTGGTATTATGAAATGTAGGTATTACAATGCATAAAGATAAGAAGAGCTAGACAAAAGCATGTTTAAGTTACGAGGCTGTAATCTTGGGTTGTAGATGTGGGAGACGGTGTAAAAGTATATAGATCATAATACATGGAGAGGTTTTTTTTGCATAGGTAAATGTCAGGGTTAAAACCTTTGGCTTAATCTAATAACAAATTTTAAGTGGACATAAGTGAATGTGAGAATACTGAATATAGTGAAACGTTTTCCTTTAGCAATAAATGTTTCAGCTTGTCTTTCAGGCTGCAACAGAGGAATATATTTTTTCTTTTTTCTCTTACTTTTCTGTGGAGGCAAGCTTATAATAACGTGTAACAAGACAGAATACTGGTTTCTTCAAGCTTAAAAGTTAATGATGTCTGAAAGTATGCAAAAAGTTTTTACATCTGGGAAGGAGAAATAAAGATACATAAAAGAAATGACACCAATTAGTGTAAGTAGAAGAACATGCATCTTAGCATGGATAACCTCATCTTCAGGTTAACTAGGGTTAACAGCTGTCCATTTGGAATAAATATGCCTGTTAGGAGGGTTAGACATTAATGTCTGAACACTTACACAGTTATGTTTGTTGTATTAAGCTGATAGGCACTGGGTTTTATTTTGAGGGTTTTTAATAAAACAAGAAGTTTTATAAAATATTATATAGATTACAATGTTTATGATAAGAAACAACTGTATAAAACTGTTAAAGGGGCTGCTGGCAAGGAAGGAGGATTACACTGACATGTATTTATAGTCTATGTAAAACTGCTATATTGGAGTTTAAAAAATTTGGGGAGAAATAATCAGCTTTCAGTGGGGAATATTACTTATAAGTGGGAACTGAAATTTGATTGGCAACAATGAGGATATATCTGGGAGGGCTAGAAGGGAAAATATAACAAAATATGGTAGATTTCTGAACAAATTTATGAAAATACTTCGTATGAAAGATATGAATTCAGTAGTGGGAACTCTTGAAAGAATTTACACATTATTCCCCAAGATAAAATAACTTGACAGAAATTACATTTTATATGAACATGGCTATTTAATTGAGAACTTTGATACACATCCAATAACTAGTTCAGATCATGTGGCAGTAATTACTACCACATACCTGTTAAAAAAGTAATTTAAGGAACGGGTTGTGGAAATTATCAGGTAGTTATTATGGAAGATAGAAAATGCTCCAGAAGTTAGAGCTAGTGAGTGGGATAAAATGAAAGTGTAGCTTAAAATAGGGTAGAAATAAAAGGAAAAGAGATCTGGTTAGGAAATAATAAGAATCATTTAGAAGGGCTGTATTACAAAATAAGGGAACTCTCATAGAACAAGAGGAGGTGCAATTGCACTGTACTAAAGACAAAATAAGAGAGTACCTGGATAACATGCTGAGCTTAGAAAGACTGCTTGTAAGCAATTGTTTTTTGATAATAACTCTACAGTACAAAACATTTGGCACAATGACTTAGGCAATATAAAGTAGAAAGGGTTGTTGCCAAACTTAGGGAGCTTATAACAAGAAAAATAACCAGGGATGGTGTAGAGGTATTTGAGATATTTTGGAAATGTTATGAAAATATGTAAAAAACAGAGAAGCAGGGAAATAAAGAAAAAGCACAAATGGAAATACTTATGGAGGATTTACATATGACAAGGTTAGAGGCAGATGAGACTCACCAAGTAACAGTTAAGACAGGAGGAGAGTAGATAAAAATGGTGACGTATAATCAATCTACAGGAAAGTCTCTGGGAACAGATGTGACAAGCTGAGATTTTATGAGTAGGGCAATGGAAGCATTTGCATTTACTGATACAATAATAAGGTAAATTAGAAGATTATATGAGGGATCACAGGAAAAATCAAAGCGGGAAGGTTCCTCTCTGATAACTTGTGCCTGAAGAGAGGAACTAGGCAGGGGTGTCCTCTTTCCCTTTTGTTATTTGCATTATGTTTAGAACCACTGGCAAAGAAAATAACGGACTCCGAAAGTCTAGGATATAATTGGTATGGTTTTCAAGAAAAGTTGTCTTTATTTGCAAACAATATTATTTTGTACCTGATGGAATGTGAAAAGGACATTCTATTTTTTTTCAGAATATGAAATGAATAAACATAAAACAAAGGTTACAGCTATAAACTATGTACCTATACACAAACTGGTCCAGCAATATCCATATTTATGATGACATGATAAAATGAAGTATTTAGGAGTATGAATTAAAATGGATTCCATTGTGGCAGCTAAGGGTATGTCAGAACAAAAGATAATACAAAAACTCTGGAACCTGTTGTCTATGGTTATGGATATAACAATACAAGCAGTAAAAATGTTTTTCAGCACTTTGGTATTATACACAGGTCAGGCAAATTTTTATCAATCAGTCAAGAGTAATTAATAAAGAGCTGAAGGATTTTACTTGTGAGGATAAGAGAACAAGAGACAAGTGGGATAAGCTGATCTTCTCAACAGAACAAGGAGGTTTAGGATTACCTGATTTGAAGGGATATTTTAAAACTACACAGTTAAGCCTATTATATACAACATAAACAGAAAGCTACAATTCAAAGTGAAAAGGGGTGATGATAAAGCTGGGAGTTAACTCAACAAATAGAAAAAGAATGAGATTTTGGACAAAGATCCTTAAGGAGAATAACAAAAGTCATACAGAATATTATAAATATTAATAGAAATAGAAATGGAGGTTATGGAGTATCCGCGAAGTGAAGGATTCGGTGTAGAAAATCTAAGTCAGAAAGCACCACAGCAGGACAGAGCAACAGACATCCAAATTAAGTTGAAACCAGTGGAATGGGAAGCAACTGGAGGAAACCAGTACAACTGTTCACTTGAAGCTGGACAACAAGAGAAGGAACAGAAAACTGTAGCAATTCTGGAGCAGTCAATGCTGAGGAGTGATAGGCCAGTGAATCCCCATATGACAGAGCAACAGATGATACAGGATGAAATTGAAGTGAATGTGCCACAAGAAGATGCTATAGAAGTTTCTACAGAATGCCCACAAAACATCGAGAACAAAAAATGCGTCCTCAGTTTAGAAGAAACGGAGCTAAGAGAAGAGTTGCTGGATTTAATAAAGATAAATAGACATATTAAGATCAGTGAAAGAAACAGACTGAAGAAAGTGAATAAAACCCAAAAAGTCAGAAGTTTGATAAAACAAATGAACATAGTAATTAGGACTGTCCATAGAGATCCATGCGATATAACAGAAGTAAACAGTATATATTACTGTGCAGCTAAATTAGTGATAAATACAATTTTACCACAAGAACAAAAGGTAGTCCAGGAAAGAAAGGGGAGCAATCAAACAGAGAAATCTATAAAGCAATTAAGACAAGAAGTGTCGCTGTTAGAGGAGTATAGAAGAGGGAAAAGAGCAACAAAAATACTGCAAAAGATAGATGTGATAAAAGCAACGCACAGTATTATAAAGGATCAGTATTTATTATGCACTATCACAGACAATAAACTAAAAATAGCACAGGCAGAAAAACTTAGAAGATACACAGACAAATATAAAGGAAAAGTACAAAATAAGCAATGCATTGATGACCCAGAAAGTGTTATATAGAACTGGGAAACAAGGTAAAAGGAATTGAAAGACCACCCAAAAAAGAAGAAATAGACACATTTTGGAAAAGTATTTATGAAGATCCTGTGGAACATAAAAAATATGCTAAATGGATAGAAGAAGTAAAAGAAAGTATAAGAAATTCAAAGGTACAGGATATGAAATGGAATGAAGTAACAGCCAGAGAGATTGAAACAAACTGAAGAAAAACCTCTAATTGGAAAACACCAGCCCAGATGCAGTACCTTATGTCTGGTCAAAAGTATTAACATCTTTGCATGAAGATTTGGACATGAGTAAGAACTATTTATATGCATACCCTGAACAGACACCAACCTGGCTAACAACAGGAAAAACAATGTTCCTACTTAAGAGTGAACCTGCAGGCTACCCTAAAAATTATAATCCAATAACTTGCCTTCCAACTATGTATGAACTACACACCAGAATTGATGCCGGCATAGTTTAAAGTCACTTAAAAGAAAACTCAATCATGGCACTAGAAAAAAAGGGCAATAAAAGAAAGTTCTATGGAGCAAAGTATCATCTGTTGCTAAATAAAGTCATAATGGAGAACTGTAAAAAGGGAAAGAATCTAAGAAGGGCATGGATTGACTACAAAAAAGCATTTGATAGTATCCCACATTCATGGATAAAAGAGTGCTTAAAAATGTGTAAGATACACCCTACACTGATCGACTAAATTACAGTGACCATTAAACAGTGGCAGACCACTTTGCAATTAAGCTCTGATAAAGGACAAATTATTCCAGGGATAAAAATCCAAAGGTGGATATTTCAGGGTGACTCCCTGTCACCTCTGCTATTCTGCCTTGCCCTTAATCCAATAACCTGTCTACTTAACAGATTAGGTCATGGCTATAACTTGGATCCTAGAAAGCAACAAAGAGTAAAGACTTATCATCTTCTCTTTGCTGATGATTTAAGATTGTATAGCTCATCAGATGAGAAACTGAAAACACAACTGTAAGTAGTCAAAACTTTTTCAGATGATATAAGAATGTCATTTGGTCTTGATAAGTGTGCAAAAGCAACCTTTAAAACAGGAAAACTGCAGCACCAAGAAAACATCCCTTTGGGACAAGAATGTGATATAAAAGAACTTGAGCAAGAGGGAGTGTATAAATATTTGGGAATTGATGAAGGCTCAACAATAAAACATGAACAAATGTGAACAAAACATAGTAAGGAATACTTTAGAATACTTAAATTAATCCAGAGAACAGCTTTACATCTAGGAGCAAAATTCAAGCTATAAACCAATTTGCTCGACCTGTCCTAACTTGTGGTTTTGGAGTGACTGACTGGCCCCAAAATGTGTTGGATAGATTAGAGAGGAAAACAAGAAGGATGTTTCATGCTCACCAAATGATTTATAACAATCGGTGCCTACCAAGAGTATATATACTCCCCATTCCGAATGAGGTATGGGTCTCCTTGAAATTGATTTCATGTATAGCTCTACAGTTGTGGGACTGCACACATATCTGCTGACCTCACAAGACCCAAATGTAGTGAACGTTTTGAAACATAAGGAAAATAAATTTAAGATGACTTCCCTTCTCAGTCTAGTAGAAGGATATTGGTGTCAAGCAGGAATAGAAATCAAATCAGAAATAGATAAAAATCAGCAGCAACTGAATGTGCCAAAAAACAAAAGAAAAAATATAAGGTGAAGGATCAGATGAGAAGGCAAGAAATGTGGAAAATGCATAAATATATTTGCCAGTATAGAAAAATCCTGGAGGAACCTCATGTTGATCAGGATAGAACACAGGAATAGTTAAGGACAGGCAAATTCAAACCAAAAGCTGAAAAGTTAATATTGGCGGCCCAAGATAGTGGGCTACATACACTTTGGTTTGTCCACTGAACATGTGGAAGAAACAGACAAATGTAGATTTTGTAAAACAGAATTGTAAACAGTCGCACACCTCGTTGCTGGTTGTGACATACTAATGGCAGAAGGACTATATACTGAATGCTGCAAGACTGTTGCACTGGGGATTATCCAAACATTATAATATTGAAGTAGCTGAAAAACACTGGAAACATGAGCCTCAAAGCATCATCGAAAATGATGAAGTCTGCATTATATGGGATCACCCATTAACGACAGTTCAAAAGACAGATGTGTGAAAACCAGATATAGTGGTCCATGAAAAGAGGACAAAAGTAGCATTGATCATTGAAATCGTTACACCCAGTGACTACAGTGTCTTGCATACAGAGAGACACAAAGTCATAAAATATCAGGATGTGTAGGCAGAAATGAGAGCAGTGTGGAAGAAAGACAGCCAGATAGTTCCAATATTAGTAGATGCAATAGGTCTTATAAAAAAGAATCTACAATCGAATTTAGACATGTTACCAATACATGTAATGCCATACAAACTACCGGGCCCTAAAACAATACTAATTTCATGAACTTTAATCGTACTTGGACTTAGGAATGGGGTCCATCCCTGTCATGGTATTAGAAACCCAAAAGATTCGGAGAAATTAAAAAGAAAAATATTATACTCATAAAGTAGCAGCAAATATACTAAGACTGAGGCCAACATAGGAATGGAGAAAGGAGATTCTGCCAATACAGATGACTGCAATTAGGGATACAGAGAATAGGCAATAGGGGACTAGAATTTACTGGGAGGAAGCTGGCTAATGAACCAAGGTATTGGGGAACAAATAATTAGAGAAAGAAACGTAATAGAATGGGAAAGGCCAAGAAGATACTTGGACTGCAGGCTAGTGATTGCCTTCCATATAAGGGATTGATATCAAACTATAGACAAAGAGAAGGGGAATCATGAATGAAAGACCTGCATTGAGTTTTTAATTGAACCTTGTACAAGAGCTGCTCTTAAAAAAACGATAATTAGGAGGGCCTGTAAGATCTTGGATGATAACTACAGGAATCAATCAGAAGTGGTCAGAAAATACTTGGAAGAAAGATTAGACATGCAAAACATAAAGAATCAATGGGAGGGCATATGTATGGCTCCTAAATATGCAATAAAGTCTAGAATATTTAGGATTTTTGCCTGGAAGTGTTTGCATAGATACTTTTATACCTCAAGCAGACTCCAAAGATGTTTCCTTAGGTAGAAGGCAAATGTTAGAGGTATGATGATGAGAAAAAGGTAACTGGGAACATAAGTTTTGGGAGTGTAATGAGTTGGCAGACTTTAACAATTCTCTACAGAGTACTCTGTCATGAATACCGAGTGAGCAAATGAGTGTAACTAAGGAAATTATTTTTTTTGAGCCGGGATACAGAATCCGAATTGCTTACACACAGTAAGGTCTTGTTAAGTTTAATTCTGTTGACCAAAAAAAAAAAAACAGTTCCTAGAAAATAAAAATGCAGAAAACAATGTTTTGGAGGCGGAATGAGGTTGAAGATAAGGTAGGAACTGAATAATGTATGTAACGTTGCCTAGATTATAGGATATATAACAATACATGCAATGTATACTGTGTGTAAATGTGAAATTGTTAATATGGTTTGATTGTTTTTATATAAATGGAAGTTTGTCAGTATCATAAGTGATAATTCAATAAAGGTGTTACAAAAAAGATCTTATGATTACTGCTTAGAAATTCAAAACAATGAAAGTGAGGGAAGGAACTTGGTAAGCCAGAAAATGTTAATATTGCAGTTATTGCAGGGGTATTACATAAGTTCAAAGGAAATGATACATGACTTTCATAAGGTTTATATTCAAAGTACAGAGATTGGGTGGACGGGCAGTGTCACGTAAACTATTTAGGTATGGGTGAAGTAGCTTGCAGGGCACAGGCTTCTGACGGAAGAGAACTGCAGATATACAGGAGTAGATCCATTGACTTGATAGGTGAATATTTTTTTGTGCTTAAATGAGTTTACATTCTCAAATGATTTGGTTCCATAATTTATCTACACTACTTGAATATAAAGAGTCACCTGCAGTATTAAATTATTTGGTTATAGTAATGACTTTTTTCTAGAGCTTAAAATTCTACTTGGGGAGTGGTGTTGTATTAAGTTGTTAAGGGCTTGGAAATGTTCTGCCTTACAGAGAGGTCTGAGTATTGTAGTTATATGAGAAAGAGCAAAATGATGTGGTAGTTCTAACCAGTTTAATTCTCTGAGTGGTAGACAGTAGTGTTTGTTACAGTGGTACTAACTATTCAAATCCACTGGATATGGTAAAGAAATGTTTACCAACTGCATCCCAGAGACATATATTCCAAACCAACTTATCCCTCATGGTGTCAAACCATCAACCATCAAGAAAAAACGCTCTCCAATACATCATCCAACGGGGCTTGACAACATACCTAGTTGTCAAATTAATAGCAATAAGCAAGCATTGGCAGATCCAGTCCTCAACCTGTTCAGACTGAGCTTAGCTACTGGCTTTTTCCCACAAGGGTTGTGATACCAATTTATGAGGGTGGTCCCACCAAAGACCATGGGAAACACTGACCCATCAGTCTATTGAGTCTTATATGCAAGACCATGTAACATATCACGACTGAGCTAATTAACTATGATAACTAAAGTCCTATCAAACATGACCCCCCAGCAGTTTGGCTTTGCCAAGTGTAGAGTCTATCTAATGAATCTTGTGAACTTCTTTGAGAGGGTTACTCGGGTGGTAATGTACCTTGATCTCTACAAATAGTCACTATTGTGCCATATGCAGATATAATAAGCAAATTGAAGGAACTCCAAACTGATCCATGTGTGGTTAGATGGAGAGCCAACTGGCTTAGAGACTGGATTTACATGGCAAGCATTGGGGGATGCTTCCCCTGAGAGCAAGAAGGGCACCAGTGATGTTCTGTAGGTATCTGTATTGGGACTTCTGCTGTTTAGCATCTATTTCTCAGATCTCCACCTATCAAATGAGAACCTTTGGTTAACACACTTTGCCAGTGATTGTAATTTGGGAATCATCATCAAAGTCCCTCTCTGGCATACATGCACTCCAACAGAAGCTTACACATGTCAATAGCTGGTGTACTAAAATGGACTCAAACTCAATGCCAAAAAATGCAACACTGTAACATTTGGTAAACATCCCGTCTACAACTTATAGCATAAATATCACAACACTTCAAAATAAAAGGTCATGGGACACCTGAGCACTTGGGTGGACAGTTCCCTGATCTGACTATCACATTGTAATGGTGGTTAGGAAATCTTTTTACTTTTTGCACTTCATAGTAAAAGCTACTTCCAATAGATAAAAAAGTCTTGACCTCCTTACAATTTGCATTGAATAGACCATCATGGAGTACAATGCCTCTTCGGGATGGACCTTACAAAACATATAATACAATTGGTAAGATTCCAGAAGATTGTAACTAAAAAAATCAGGTACCTAAAAGATCTAATCTACAAAGAAAGCCTGGAGGCATTATCCTTGTACTCAGTTTCATATAAACTCCTTAGGGATGACCTGAGTCTTGCTTAGGCGGCTATAAGACACCCAGTACTCAAAGAACAGTCCAGCAAACACTAGGGCCAGAATTTAAATCTACTCCAACAAATAAATAAGACAAGGTAGAGGGATCGATTTGTCACTCAGTGTCTACTCCTTCTGTGGAACAAACTTCCCCTACAAGTTAAACAATGTGAACATCTATCTGCCTTTATAAAGGAACTGGACAACTGAATGGGTGTTCATAAATTCAACCCTGGTACGAATTCCTGGCCCTCCTTGAAAAGAGAGGCAAGGACTAAGGGTGGGTTCTGGCAAGGCAGATATGGCTTTGCAACTCAGTTGCCTTTTAACTCCTATGACCCTATAATCTAATGGCCGAAAAGGTCTATAAATCAGCACACTTACTTGGCTAACAAATAAAAAAAATAAATACAAAATGAGATAAAACAAGACATTCATGGGTGCACTATTTTTAGCTGACACAATGTCCCCTTCTCATTCTGCTTCCAGGGGAGGTCTAATGTACATGCCACTGGGTAGTTCCATAAAGCTGACTACATATCTATGGAGTATGACTTCAACCACTTTTGGCAGACAACAGTCAGAAGCAATTTAATGACTCTGATGAGCATGTGCCAGAGTCATCAGACAGCTTAAAATGCCCAGTTCATCAAACCTCAAATTATTAGATGATCTTTGGGTATAATCCCTTCAGGTGTTTGTTTTAGTTACACACTTCTAGTTGCCTCTTTCTCAGTATCATTACATGTTACATGACCTTTGACTACAAAACCTGCTGTCTGTCCTGTTGATGATGCCCATTGTAGGGCACTGCCCTCTGGACATCCTTTTCTCAGTGGAGGTGATCCAATGAGCTAGCCAGGGTACATATTAGAAGAATGATAATGCCCACTACACATTATATTACTGTATTAGTAACTTCTAATAATCTGACAAACCCTAGTCCATTCAAAAAACAGTAGAAGCAGTTGGTTGTACAGAACCTGGGGGGGGGACTGTGTCCACGACAATAGCTTGTCTTGGACACAGGAGAGGAAAGCTTTTCTCCTCGGGTTTCCACTGAAAATCGTCCACAAGCCCAGCTGGACCAACCTGGTTAGCAAATGTCAACAAATAAATAAATAATGTCTGTCTGATGAGATACAGAGAGAGAGGTGTGGACATATGGAACATCATTTTGAGAAGGAAGAGAGTTCAAACCAAAAAATTCAAAAATGCAGAGGACAGATACATAGCAACTAGTGAGGGACTGATATATCTCATACTAAGGGAGATCACAGACAGAATGTGTAGGATTTGTGACATTTCCTGGAATGCCCAAAGCATCACACTAGAAACCTTGAAAGACAAAATACTGAAAAACATAACACTTTTTCTGCATGGAGGCAAGGGAAATTAAGATGTCATGAACTCCCACACAACCAGCTAATTATATAAACTAACTTTCACATCTCATTACAGTGTGGAAATGGTCCCACGCAGGTGTCTTCCTATTTTTGTGTCAGTCAGTGTCATGTCATTCTAGGTTTGTGGTGTGCCCTTCCCTGATCCCAGCTGCTGTGTGGTCCCGCACAGATGTCTTCCTATTTTTGTATCAGACAGTGTCATGTTGTTCTAGGCTTGTGGTGTGCCATTCCCTGATCCCAAATGTTTTGTGGTCCCACACAGGTGTCTTCCTATTTTTCTATCAGTCAGTGTCATGTCATTCTAGGTTTGTGGTGTGCCATTTCCTGATCCCAGCTGCTGTGTGGTCCCACACAGATGTCTTCCTATATTTGTTTCAGTCAGTGTCATGTCTTTCAAGGTTTGTGGTGTGCCATTCCCTGATTCCCCACTACTCTGTGGTCCCACACAGATGTTTTCCTATTTTTGTGTCAATCAGTGCCGTGTCTTTCTAGGTTTGTGGTGTGCCATTCCCTGATCCCCACTGGTCTGAGGTTCCACACAAGTGTTTTCCTATTTTTGTATCAGTCAGTGTTGTGTCTTTCTAGGTTTGTGATCTGCTCATTTGTGGACCCATGTTTTAGACTGTCAAGGAAATGTCACACACCTGACTGGATGGACCACATGACATTTATTTGCCACAAAAGTCATGACTTTGTTTAATGGTCAGACTGAGATTTAAAGACAGATCTACAGCTATTCAAGTTGTATGACAGCAATGCAGGAATGGCATCGGACTTCAGTTTTATTGCTCACATCATTGCCAAATGCTAACACCTGCCAGTCTCTTCCCTCAGACTTTCTCCATCAAATCTAGAGGCAGTTAAAATAGTGTGAAGTCCATGAATCCTAATAATCCTCCATTATCTTGGGCAACAAAAAGAAACTACCTTATCTCACTGAAAGAAGCATATCATGTCTTGTGCACACATACACAAATTACGTTATGGTGACAACACTGTTTTTCTCATTGCAAACAATGTTCTATTTAACTCACCAGAGGAAAACATGTTAGAGAAGGCAACATCTATAACTCCTTCATTATCTGAAATTAATTCCAAAGTAACTCATCTTGATGAAGGTACAACATCCTGAAGACAATGTTTTTGAGTTGGTGGACTAAGTACAATGCTCAGTTCAGTCCTGCTATATTTACAGTACACACATCCTGAAAGTCTGAAAACTTGGGGGAGGGGGGACTGTGCCCAAGGCAATAGTATCTGTCTGTATGTCTGATGCAAGAGAAAGACAGAGAGAGAGAGAGAGAGAGAGAGAGAGAGAGAAAGAGAGGTGGATGTAAATAACAATTGGCCAACATACTCTACCCATTTTCCAAATTTTTAATTAGTAACCAAATAATTTTTATGCAATGGAACATGATCAGGTCACAATTTTGTTTCATGAGCAGGAGAAGCTAACAAGTAGGCCTGTAGTGGCTTCGGATCACGGCTACATGTGGCACCACTAACTCCCTGAGCCCAATCCTGATTTGAACCCTGACACACTCAGGTAAGTAACTCTAAGCCTCTGCAGGTTTGTTTTACAGGTCAAACCTACAGGTATGTCCTTCATAAATCAGTAAGAGCCATTGCCTCTCCTTACCTGGGCAGATACAGTTAAGGTTCTCAACTGGAAGCACTAATGGCAGAATTGTGGCAGTTATTTGGTAGAAAACCCAGATCTGTGAATCTCAAAATGTAGGAAACAATGACCACCAGTTTCACAGCTACATGTAAATCTGACTAGTAGCTAAGGTACAAAACCAATGAACAGGAAGTTTCTGATTAAAATCCAGCCACTGTGGTAACAGACTTCACCATGCAATAAAAGAATAATCCCTATAACTACCTAATGGAGTTCAGGTGGCTGGCTGTTGTTCTTATAAAGGTAGGAAAAAGATAGGAGTACAAAATATTGTCTGAAGTCTTGGGATACACAGGGCAAGCAAACTGCCTACATATTAAAAAAGCAGTTGGGCAAATCACACTAAAAAAATGATATATGAAAAGCAAGCCAATTACTGCCATTGTTTTGATGGAGTGGAGTTTGGAAAAGGCAATCAGATTTTCTTTTACTTGTTTGCCTGTTAATATCATGTTGGACACACACACACACACACACACACACACACACACACACACACACACACACACACACACACACACACACGTGCTTGCACACATACAAAAACAATACATTACAAGGAGCACATATCTGTTAAACGTGTCTGACAGCCACACTGACATGATCTTCTTTTTGAGAGTTTTTACACATTTTAATTAAACTAAGTGGCTGAACTGACACCAAGTATCTTGATATACCACCATGCAAAATCATAAGCCACACAACTTCCCAAACTATTTTAAGCCATGCATGCTGCAAACAGCAGAAATAAAAGACCCTTCTCCTTTCTGGTTTGAATAACCTCCAAAACATTACTTGTGTGCTAAAATGTTGACAAGCAGCAACATGCACGACAGATATAGCATGCAGAAGTGTAAGGACACTGTGTCAGAAAGGATTCTGGGTTTCACTCAGCAGTGTGTATGTTCATTCTCATTTCCAGACTTCAGAAATCACGACCAAAAACCTCAGTTGTGTTATAGAATGGGCCAATGACAAACACCGTTCCACTAGAAAAACAGAGCCCATGCATTTATATATGAAAAAAATGTTTAATTTGTCTCTGTTGTGCCAGAAAGACAGACCCTCTATGAATGTGTTTTGTACTCACTTCAAACTAAAATGAAAATGCCATGCCTTTCTAATGTCAGCTACAAACTTTTCAGATTTATGGACAGATCTTGAGCCAGCTGCTTGTGTAAAAACAACATTAACAAAAGATTCACAACAAATATGACATGAAGAAATCTCCCACCCCACCCAAAACTTCTTATCTACTGCCTATCAGCACCACAAGCAAAGCAATAACGAGGTCACAAAAGCAACAAAGAGGCAAACTAGCCTACTAAGCAAACACATCTTTGTGTTTCTGTTCTTCCAAAATTAACATTTCACTCTGGGTGCAACCATACCTCCTTTTCCTTTTGCAGTACAATCTTTCAGCTAGGAATTCTATACTGAGTAAATCCCTTTCTGCATATGCATATGCATTCTATGTGTACGCTCCACGTTCTGAAGACTTTACCAGGGTAGTTCTCTGCAAAGCAGATACTCTCCAAAGTGCTGTCACAAGTCCCCAAGGTTTACAGAGATATGCAAAAGCTGCTTTCTCTCAGCAGCTTCCTTCCTTCAGCAGATGAAGCACAGCACAGGCGCACACTCATACTCAAACACACAACACACACACACACACACACACACACACACACACACACACACACACACACACACACACACACACACACACACCCTGCATGCCCATCCTAAGAAGCACACACAACAGATTGAGGATGTGTGAGTCACACACATGACCAGAATTGTAATCACTTCATTCTGCTCTTCAACTCAAGACACCCCAGGGATACTCTCATTCATTAACAATCCCCCCCCCCTTAAAGCTGACATTACTTGAAGGGAAGTTGGGGGATGGTGATACATGGGATTTGCATTTACTATCCGAGCATGCTCACCACAATCAATCTGACAGACGCATGCATGCACGCACACATCAACACACTCATTTAATTTACATTTAAAGTTGCAATGCCCTTTTTTCTCTGTAGCATTATTAAACTCATATTATGCAACAACAACATTTCCACTAAATTTGGTTTTAATTAAATTTAAACCTTAATGTTTCTCATGCTTAAGTACTCTTTTTCAACCAGAATTTGGTCAAGTCAGAAATTATGCTAAAAATCCCAAACCTCTTTTATTTGTTGGGACCCAACAGTATTCTTGTCATCTAGTATTTAGAGGACTTATGGCAGTGTGATGTTTGAAAGATATCAGACACTTCAGTACACCGACTTGCAAAGCTCCAAATCACGTCTCTGATTACTTCTATACATAAAATGTAATGCCCAGCTCATAGCAATGCAAAACTAAGCACAAATAAAACCATTTGTCTGTAGCACTGAATTATGAATCTAAAATAATATGCTGTTATCTGAGCATGTTTAACCCATTCAGTCAGACAATGCATGGAGGTGTATGCATGCTACACATGTGGGCAGGCACACACACACACACACACACACACACACACACACACACACACACACACACACACACACACACACACACACACACAAAAGTATTATTTTTATGTCCAGATATGAACTATGAACCAGTGTGTTTTAAATGATTTAGTGTGATTGCTTGACACGTTTTGTTTCATCTAACTGGGGGAATACTTTGTACTTTAAGTGCTGTGTACTTCATATTTACTTCTTAGCTAATGGTGATAATTGGAAAATATTAAGTATTCTTTTGAGCCATTCTAATGTCCAAACTCATATCAAGTATAGCATCAGCCATAAATAATAATATACATGTACATACTAACAAGTGACTTTTTGTTTACTGTTACTGGGTAAGGCACATGTATTATTTATCAATATTACTGTGCATTTCACATTGGTTATATACTGTCTAACTACTACTCATATCACAGTTATTTCCGTGTAATGTCTGCACTTGCAGGCACTCAGTTTACCTCTGAAATCATTCTACTTTTGATCAACACACCGATTTAATTATCAAGCACAAACAAATAAATGAATGCAAGTTTGAACTTCGCCTCTATTGGTGACTTGGAGCAAGATCATGCAAATTACATTTAACAATTGTTTGATGAATTTGATGTGAATGTTTTATAAACAGCCCTTCTTATTGTACTGCAAGAAAATTCTGTGAAACTCACCACTGTTGGACAGGCACTGTTTAAACTAAGTGTTCCATTGCAGGTTTGTGCTTGCCTTATTCACCATGGCATGTATTGCCTCAAGTGCTTGCTAACTTTTCCTCCCAGTCATGCCTGTCTTAGATAATGCTTGAAATGAAATCCTTCATAAAATGTTATTTTTTCCTCACCAAACATTCAATGAACTTTATCCTTGGTGATGTTTAGTACGAGGGTGCAGCCACAGACTTTAGTGGATGTACCACTATGCATATCAGGGGCCCCATCCATCGAAGTCTATCAATACATTGTCCTTCCAATGACATCAGTGGGGGATGAAGTAGAATTATATGGGCATTATATGGATATATCTTTAAAAAATGCATGCAAAGCTTTTTATTTAGTACCCCACCCCGAACATTGCTAAAATGGGGTGGAAAATGCATCAGAACATTTAAGCTACAAAGTCCATGATGTACATTTAAACTTATAGTTTCCTGGCCTTTGGCTTACTTCTGATGTTTCATTCAGAAGGAATGCTTTTCATATTCCCTACCTGCACTCACTGAGGAAATTGGTATAATGGACTGCACAGAAATCTGTTTGCACTGTGCATGCCTTCTCTTAGAAACATCCAGGCTATAAGTGTTGTATTTTTGAAAATATATCTCTCAAGTCATGAAAAATCAGAAAGGAAACACCATCTTGCTTACTTGTTTCTGCTTTATAAGTACCAATTAGCAGAGAACAACAGCAGTGGTACAGGATAAACAGCTAAGGAAGTCAATAGTAACTTCACAGGCAGACATTCAAGGAATGTTTTCAGTTGTCTGTACCCATACGTGTTATTTGGCATAATACGTATGTTTGGATTTATAAGCATCTAGGCATGAAGGTAATACATATCGGATTTATTCAGTTTTTAACTACTATTTTTTACCTACGTCCATTTCTACAAATTTACTGAGTGAATAAAAGACACCCAAGACTCAACACCATCTGAGACACCCAAGACTCAACACCATCTGAACAGGAGTTTGCCAGGTCTGACTGTGGTCTACATATAGTTAAGCTTCAACAAAAACAGCACCTCACAGACTTCCACAGTGGATATAATCCAGAATTCATGCCACAGAATATAAATGGCATTGTCAATGAAATACATTTCTGCCAATAAAGTGAACTCAAATCACAGAGAAATTCATGTCCCTTAACCCTCAAGTAAACTTCCTACATTTTGAAACAGAAAGTTCCAATCTTCAGAATTGCAAAATAACAATAGTAAAAAAAAAAACAAAAACAAAAAAACCCCAGATCTCAAACAGCCAGTTTTTCTGCATGTATACTAGTTGCCGTTCCATTCTGATCCCACAGTCCTTCTCAAGTGCCTATTTCATCTTCACTTTCTAGCATTTGACACTCCTAGCCTAAATCTCACCTACAGTTAGTAAAAAAACTGGCACTAAGGTAGCTATAATCCTCCTGCATTTTATTTAACATTTGTCAGTTTCCAATATCATCAAACTGCTTATTCAATGAACCACAGCTTACTGAATCTTCACTGGTTTCCAAATTATCGAAATTCACTGGAGAACAAGGGAAGGTGGCAGTGTTTAACTTGCCCATGCAGGACCAATGCTTCATAGATATAACATGTGATGGCTTTGTTACAAACTGTCATGTTCCTAAAATCCTTAGTAGAATACATCATCAGTGAAGGCATATACAGTTTCAACTTGATTCTAAAACATCAACAATATGGCTAGCTAAAATTAACAGAGCTTAATTTCTACAAAATACTCCAAGCTAAAAGAAAAGCCACTTAGCTGTGGAAGATGAGATCAGTGCTTTCCTTATTGAATGTGAAGCTTCTGGAATCATATTACATCATACTATATGATATTATATTATAGCAATAACCCACGCCTGGGAGTGGGTAATGCTGGATTTATCCATGGTTGGAGTGGTTTGGTCACGAGGGCGAAGTCCGAGTGGTCAAACAAAGACAACCGTGGGTAAATCCAGCATTACCCACATCCAGAAGTGGGTTATTGCTATTATACAATGACATTATTTAAGAAAATAAAAGTACAGTAGAATCAGAAGGTCCCAGGGAGGCTGGCAAATCATGTAGAAGCAAAGGAGAGCTCAACAACATGCCTTGCAAAAAGCTGCAAAAAAACCAGCCCTGGAGGAGTAGAGAAGAGGAAGGTGGTAATGCTTAGAAGTATGTACTGAAACTCACCAAGGAGCTGCCAAAAATATCCTTAGTTGCCCCCCCCCTTAGATGCTGTTGAAGTGGCAGTAGCCCCTAGTGATGAGGCCTAATCCCAGCTGGAAACAAACAAACTGACTGACCTGAAACGAAAGTTAGTCCTGCTTAATAATAACGCAACTGCCTATGTACATCATCTGCATAGAAAGTAGGCAAATGAATAGTTTGGTTTAAAAGGAAGGTAATGCAATTAAATACCCCCCTCCTTATATGGAAAAAAAAGGGCTCTACTGCCATAAGGGGCCTGCAACTCAGAAACCCTTCTTGTCAAACCTTTGTCCAGTAACTCAGTAAGATATTGAAGAGCCTGCACTCCAAAACAAAAATCTCTTCCATTTCTCTCAGAATATGCAGGCTGTGTTAGATGTAGAGAGTGAAGCTTGACATTGAGCAGATGACCGTCCCTCTGAGACAGCAGGTGTGGAATCAAGGGTAAAGGCTGGAGGCTTTACCTTCAGACTCTCAGTAATGGGTACCAGTGAGCGAAAAGGCCAATCTGCTAAAAAATCCATCCCTGGCTTTGTTGTCTGACTTTTAGAAGCACCTTTGGAAGAAGAGGTAATGATCTTTGCCAGCAGAGGTAAAAGCTGTTTGTAACGCCAACATTAATTTTGATATTTTAGCATGTGAAACTGACAATTCAACGCCTCATGGCTATAGGAATGAGCTTCAGGCACCCTATATACCCTATAGTACCTATCAGTGGGGGCAGCAGGAGAGGCAAAGAATCAGATCAGGGAAGTTTCTGCAAAAACATCTTCCACCACATTCAACACAGGAGGTATAGCTAAGGGCCTATGCTGGGGTAAAATAAAGCCTGAGACTCCAAAGAAACTCCCTGGCAAAACCTCTGGTCCCACTTGAGTCTAAAAAGACCGGGCGTCCGACTGCCGCCGTTCATCAACCCTAGCTTTGCTGTTTTGTCCTTGCGCTTTTGGAGTTATTCACTTTTTTTCCTGACAAATACTGAGGCAAGAAAAACAAAAAATGTTCCAACGGGGGTACTTAGCCAACTTTGATTCGGGTCTGAAACAGAACGCTAACCTGCGCGAAACTGCCTTCTGCATCTGCCGCAAAAAAAGACTGAGGATATGACGCTTGGTCATGCGACGCCAGCATATTCTTTTGGTATTGGGGCCGACTGGACAGCGGGACACCCCAATGGTTAGGACTGCAATTACTTTTCTTAAATAATGGCATTGTATAATGCCGCCGTGCTGCCCTTCCGCAGCTGTCTGGTATTCTGCGGCAGTTCTGATGTACTGTGCATGCGTATGCTTACGCAGTACATCAGAGCTGTGGGCAAAAGCAATGGAGAAAGCAAGATCTCCGTTGCTTTTTACAAACTGTCTCGCTATGTTAAAGGAGTTTAACATAGCAAGACAGCTTTAAAAAAAGCAACAGAGAATCCCCATTGCTTTTTTTAAAGCTGTCTCGCTATGTTAAACCCATTTAACATAACGAGACAGTTTTGAAAAAAGCAACAGAGAAAGCAAGATCACCATTGCTTTTTACAAAGTGTCTCGCTATGTTAAAGGAGTTTAACATAGCGAGACAGCTTTAAAAAAAGCAACGGTGAATCTCCGTTGCTTTTTTAAAGCTGTCTCGCTATGTTAAACCCATTTAACATAGCGAGACACCTTTAAAGAAAGCAACGGAGATAGGAAGATCTCTGTTACTTTTTTAAAGCTGTCTCACTATGTTAAACTCATTTAACACAGCGAGACAGGTTGTAAAAAGCAATGGAGATCTTGCATTCTCCGTTGCTTTAAAAAAAAAGAAAGGAGTTATACTAATGGAAAAAGTCCGGGCGACCGGACCTTTTTCCATTACTATAACTCTGATTTACAACGTGCATGCTGACCAATCAGCGTGCACATTTTGGAGTATTAATGGGGGGGGGTGTTGTTGTATATATATGATATTATGTTATAAGATATTTGCTTGACAGCAGATGGATACTGCTATATCCTTTATTGTCTGCATATTGAGTGAAAAGAGTAACTCATCATAAACCCAGAGGCTGAAGTAACCAATGGAAGAATATTTTTGTGTCAGTCACTCATGTAAAATAGGTTTTTCAAGGTTTTACTTTTTTGAAGTTATTGTATCTGATGGAAGAGACAAGAAATCTGAAATCCATCTTATCCTCTCCTCCTCCATATTGCAAGAACTGCAGAGTCCTGCTTCTCTCATGAGTACAGCACCAGTATTCCGTTTGATTTACAACATATGTTAAGACATGTGTTAGCATTTAATCTCAGTGAACCACAGAGAAAATTATGATAGCAAACTAAAGCAGAATGAGACAAAAAAAACATCCAGTATTACAGACAACCACATAACAGGACGTTTGGTCTACTCCTTACTTCTCAGAAGAATATGACTTCTTCTTTATAGTAGTCTTGCAAAATCAAGAAAAAAACAAACAAAAACAAGATTAGTGAATATTTAAAAATCATGCAATCCCAAGTAAAAACATCCTCAGTTGTAATGGAAATTGAAAGCACAAGGTCTGTTATATGCTTCAGCTGAAATCATGGGTTACTTCTTCAAGGCTTAATACTGTATTAGATCTTCAGAAAATTAGTCTGAAAGTTTCATACTTTAATGAAACTACATCAATAGATGTCAGTGGAAGTGATGTTTCCTTACTAAAAATCATTACTTTTCTAGAATCTAAAACTATCAGACTTGGACAAAAATATAACACTTAATTTTATACACTTAGCCCCTACTGGAGTGGTAGGATGAGGTTAAAAACAGAACAGCTAAATTTGGGAATTCATGTGAAAGTTTCACAAATTTTGACACAATAAAATTTGATTTAATATACTTATGTTATATTACATTTGCTAGACAACAGCTAGTGACAATAGCCCATGTATTATGATTTATTTATTCATTCATTCATTTATTAATTTATTTTAGTTACTTTTTTTTTTTTTTTTTGCAATTCAGTATTGGTCTATGGCTGACTTGGTGTTAATTATAGTACCCACCATGAGCCTATTAACCACCTAATCCACAATAACTGACTTAATTCCTGGCTGAGGTTGCAGGTCCATGCCCTGGAAACATAGTGAGTAAAGTTATGTGGAAGGTGGGGTTCACAAAAACACCATAGTCACAGCCCTATCCTCTATATGCTAGCAGCTTGTGCACAGGACACTTCTCTCCATTAGGTGTGAAGTAGCAGAGTCTCTGCCCCCCCCCCCCAAAGTTGTACTGCCTTTGAAACCTGCCCACAAGTATAGCCTGACTGCTGTTATGAGCTCTGGTCTTCACTAGGGCTGCTAGAATGACTCCCACCCCCAAGTGCATCACTGTCAACTCTCCCTAGATAGCAACATGATCAGGCAAAGCATGATCATTCCTTCTTCCTCCCTACCATCTCTAAAAGGTGCATGAGTTACTAATCAAAATCAGGTCACCTTGGTTTGAGTCACTGGAGGTGGCATTCTAGTCTGCCATTTAGCTACATCTATCATTCTACCCCCCCCCCCGCCTCCTGTTCTGTTCCTTCCTGTGTAGCTCTGTGAAGTACATGTCAACCACCTACTCCTGGTAGCCCATTCCAGGGTTCAGTATCCTCTCTGTGAAGAAGTGCTTTTAGAAGCAGTTTGTCCTTCAATCTGCTACCCCTGTCCCCAATCCCTGTGTTCTTTCTAATAAGAATAACTTCTTTGCATCTTTCTGACATAATCTTCTATACTAATATCCAAGGATGATGCCACAACACCAACAGAAAATGATTAATTTTAACAATTGGCTTAGCTAATAGTTTCATTCCAAAGGGGTCCAATACTTGTCAACATGGGAGAAAATGGTTGACAGGCCACACTGCTTTGCCAGGGATGGTCTTTACCTGTCATGTCTAGGCTTTCCATTATTAGCCAAAACATTATCCACCTCTGTAGTGCCTTTTTCAGGCTTTGCCAGAATGACAAACCTTCCAACATAACAAAAGCTACTTAGGACAAGTTAAAGGTGTTACTTCTCAATGCCAGGAGCCTCAACGAGAAACTGCACTTCCTGGAAGCTCTCATCAGCATTCTCTAGTGTAAGATCTATGTAGTTGCTGAACCATGGTGCAAAGCCAAGGAAAGCACTTTGGCAGTGCATAGTTATAATGCCTTTCATACATTCTGATCACCCACTGAACATGAAAGAGCAAAAGGCAGAAGTGTATCTATCTTCATAAAGGATAAGCACACCTCAAGGACAGTCAAACAATATGACATGCTTGAGCTACTCCATTTCCAGCTAACCGTGGGAAAATCCATTACCATAGTCTTGCTAGCTACAGGTTCCCCACTATGAACCAGGAAACCCATACATCATACCTGAAGTTACTAGAATCAATCACCATCCAGCCCAATACCATACTCATTGGTGATTTTAAGTACTCCTCCATTAATTGGGAGGCATACACAACCACTAATATGCAGGCCAGACGATTTCTTGAGTTTATAAATTCAGATACCCTGGAGCAGCTAGTCTGCACTCCCACTAGGGGAAGAAATATCCTAGGTCTGGTATTCACAAATATGGGAGAATGCTGCACCCCCCCCCAGTGTATTGTTCTCACTGCTAAGATTAGATCACAAAACGGTCTCCCCTGAAACAAAGGTAAAACTAGTCACCCCCACCTAACCCCCAAAAGTTTAAGAAATTCTCTAACGTAAATTACCCCCTATTAAGGGATGGCATAGCTAGTTTCCAAGCTCCCCCAATCCAGAAAACATAGAAATCTATGCAGAGGTGTACACAAAAGCCCTGTACGACCATATAAACAACTGCACTGAAATGGCAGAACCAGACCGAAATAAACCCAGGTCAAACTGCAAAAACAAGCACCCTGATGGACCCCTTGTGTAAACAGGTTGTACAACAAAAGAAAGAAAGAAAATCCTGTTGAGAAGTAAGAGGGAATGTGCACAACAGAGTAAAATGTCCCTCATTAGTCTAAACAAGTGAATGACACTAATAGTCAAGTCTCTGAAAGCAGACTTTGAGGTAAAAAGAGCCTCCAAAGCTAAGGATGACCATAAGGCCTTTTTCAGCTATATCCACAGTCTTAAGGGCAGCATCCAACAATGTGCAAAATTAGTTGTAGATGGAATTAACAATATTCAGCTAGAAGACATAGCAAATCTGCTGGCTGACAAATTCAGCTCAAATTTCACCTCCCTATCACACCCAGTTCTCCCTACAAGAAATAGCCTCCACCACTCCACCGCCAATTATCACCAAAGAATAGGTTACCACGGCACTCTCTAATGCTAAAAACGTGGCTTCAATAGGGCCTTACGATATACCAGGTTGCCTCTTAAACAGTTTAAATCAGGACTTATCAGGCTCATTAAGATCTCTGTTTAACCACAGCCTCTGGACGGGCTTTGTCCCGATGGAGTGGAGGACAGCACCATTCATCCCTCTTCATAAAGGGGGACCATCTACTGACCAGGAAATTACAGACCCGTAAGTTTGACTAGTCTTATTTGTAAGGCCATGGAAAGACTAATCATGAACCAGGTAAATAATGACATAAGAAAGTTCCAAACAGTGGACCATACCCAATTCAGCTTTGTCAAGAGCAGGTCATGCCTACTGAATCTGATGGATTTCTTTGAGAAAGTCAGTAAGGCCATGGATGAGGGTAAAACAATGCATACTGTCTACCTTGATGTGGCCAAGGCATTTGGTGCAAATTCAAACAACAGAAAAATAACTTCCTTGTAGATAAAGGAACACAAACAGAAAAGTCTAATGTGAAACGAAAACACAGTTGTTCCACACAACGGAGCTGAGTAAAAAAATTATCCTTTTATTGACTGTGGTAAGCACTTTCACGGACTACAATCCGCTTCTTCAGATCATATAACACAACTTCATACACATCTATTTAAATAAGTAGTTCAAAAACATGTGACAAATTAAATAACTCGTACCTATTACCTTAAAGGTTCAACAGCATTAAAAACATTACTAAATATCAAATTAATCATACAAAACTCTAAAAATCCTCACAGCAAAGAATTAAAATTTTAAAAATGGTTACATTAATGCATATGAGTTCTTGGTATTATTATTCCAACATGAATGCAGGTATACAAGGATTTAACATACATACAAGCATTCCCACCATTGATAATAAGTTAAGAATGACATTAACCTTTGCTAGTAGAGGGTCTAGATCAGACATATGATTGGTACCAGAACAATGGCCTAATCTAAATGCAAATAATGCATTATCATACCCTTTGAAAAGTCAAAAACCCTACAAATTACAACATCAATAGTATACCTGAAAGGGTAGACTCAGAGGTGAGAGATCTAGGTACACAGATATATAATAGCCTGAACTTTAATCACTATGTGTCCATAGTGGTGTGGAAGTCCATCTATGGGGCACAACTTATAAGTAAAGTATGGCATCCAGATCCAAGGAAAAGTACATTTGTGTACTGACCATAAATGTAGATATTCGAGTGTATTCACTGTTGCAGTCATTACACTTGGGTTATCCTGCTGGCAGGCTACCCGCAGTCGGCCTGAATTCCAAAGTCCTGGTCCGGCATCGGTTGCTGTCACCTCTTCCCTGACATCAGTGCACCAGGGGTATTAAAAGATGCAGCCAACACCATTTTCTTCAGTTTTTCTTGCCCCAGATGTCAGGTGCCCCCAAAAGGGTAGGCTAAAAAAAAATTATGACCATAAAAAAGCATGCACATAACCTTCATCTACAAGCAAACACCACATAGGTTGTATAGAATAGAGAGGTACAGATAAGTCCCAGCAAAGAAAAAGGGGGATGGAGGGAGGGTAACCTGGACTGCAACAGTGAATACACTTGAACATCTACATTTATGGTAGGTACACAACTGTACTATGTTCATCCTGTTTCACTGTTGCAGTCATTACACTTGGGTTGAATCCCAAAGCTGAGGTTGGGTGGCTGGGCCTAAATAGAATTACGAGTGGCTATGAGGCCCTGCAGAACTGCAGTGGCAAAGCCTGCTCTGGATTTACAGTAAAGAGGTAAGTGGTAGTGCTTTGTAAAAGTGTGCACTGAAGTCTAGGTTGCAGCCTCCAAAGTGTCCTTGGTTGGTACTCCTCTGAGGAAGGCTGCCGAAGTGGCTGCTGCTCTGGTAGAATGTGGCCTAATGCCCTTGGGCACTGATTTGCCATGTTGTGAATAGCAGAAATGAATGCAGTGGCCTATCCATTTTGAAATAGTCTGCTTAGAGATAGCTTTTCCTTGCGAACCTGCAGCATATGCCACTAAGAGTTGCTCAGTCTTTCTGAAAGCTTTAGTTTTGTCCAAGTAAAAGAGTAGCTGTCTGTGCATGTCCAAAGAATGCAGAAGTCTCTCCCCCTTATTCTGTGGGTTTGGATAAAAGGTAGGCAAATGTATGGTTTGGTTAAGAGCCACACTGGACACTACCTTAGGCATGAATGTCGGGTTTGTCCTTAGAGAAACCCTGTCCTGATGGAAAATAATAAAAGGTTCCACAGCCATTAGTGCCTGCAACTCTGAGACTCTTCTTGCTGAAGTTATTGATAGGAGAAGAGCTGTTTTCCATGATAAGTACTTTATCTCCGCTGTATTGGCTGACTCAAAAGGAGGCAGTGTGAGTTTTTACAAGACAAAATTGAGGTCCCACGCAGGTATTGGAGCTCTCCTTGGGGGTCTTATGTTTTTGGCCCCTCTGAGATACTGTCTTAGCAGTGGATGAGAAAAAATAGGTGGGTCCATATTGTAATGAGCGGAAATGGCAGAGGCATGGATCTTAATTGATGAGAAGGATAGGCCTTTGTCCAGCATCTCAGTTAGGGATAGCAAAATCTGAGGATTATTTGGTACAAGCGTGTCATTTCCCTGTACCTGATTCCAAGCACAGAATCTTCCATTTTTCTGCATAAGATTTTCTGGTGCTGGGCCTCCTGGCCTCCAAAATAACATCCATAACTGCTTTAGAGAGAGGTGTGTTCTGAATGGTTACATTATCCGCCATGCAGCCAGGTTTAGGGTTCTGAGTTGGCTGTGTAGGATCTGATTGTTCTGCTGGGTCAGCAAATGAGGAATTAGAGGTAATGTCCAGGCTGGGCCTTGAGACAAGCTCTTTAGGATTGGGTACCAGTGCTGGTGTGGCCAGTCTGGGGCAATCAGTATCATTTTTGGCTTCTCTTGTCTGACCTTTAGGAGTACCTTGGGGAGGAGAGGCAGAGGAGGGAAGGCATATACTGTAAAGGCTTTCCAGCTGAATGAAAGGGCATCCACTTTCCATGCTTGTTTGTGATAAGTTCGAGTGCAGAATCTCTGTAGCTGGCAGTTGTGAGGGGAGGTGAATAGATCTATGTCTGGGCATCCCCATTTCCCTGTTATCATGCTGAAGATTTGTGGATCTAGTTTCCACTCGTGAGGATCCATGAGTTTTCTGCTTAGTTCATCTGCCAAAGTATTTGTCTTTCCTGGCAGGAATTGTGCTTACAGGTGTACTTGATAAGTCAATGCTGTGTTCCACAAAGTCATGGCTTGTCTGCAGAGGGGGTAGGAATGTGTGCCCCCTTGCTTGTTTATGTACCACATGACTGTAGTATTGTCCGTCTTTATCAGCAGTTGTCCTGGATGAAGTAGGTCCTTAAAGGCTGTCAGGGCATTTTGTACAGCTAGCATCTCTTTTTGATTGATATGAAGATGCATTTGGCTTGTGGACCATGTGCCCTGAATACATTTTCCTGCTATGTGCGTCCCCCAGGCATAATCTGATGCATCTGTTGTTAGCGTCTGCCTGGCAGTGGGTAAAGTGAATGGCTGTCCCTTGTTGTGGTGACAGACCTGTGCCCACCATCGAAACTCCTGTTGCAGGCAGGGAATGAGAGTAATTACTGTTTCCAGGCTGTGGCAATATTGAGTCCAAACACTTTTTAGATGCCATTGTAGTTTCCTCATATGCAGTCTTGCATATGGAATTAGTAGAATGCAGGATGCCATGTAGCCCAGAGCCTGCAGAATTTTTCTTGCAGATAACTGGGTCTTTGTTGCCATGTTTTTGAAGTAAGAAGTCAGTTGCCTTTGTTTGTCTGGCGTGAGATAAGCCATCTGGGCAGTTGTACTTAAGCTTGCACCCAGGAATATTATCTCTTGACAGGGTACTAGTTTTGATTTCTTTTCGTTTACTGTGTACCCTAGGCAAATTAGTAATATTTTTAGAAACGCCAGATGCTGTAGTAGAATATCTTTGGTCTCTGCTTGAATAAGGCAGTCGTCCAAGTAGGGATATATTTGAATTCCTCTTTGTCTGCAAAATGCAATTACTGGTGCCAGGCATTTTGTGAAGACCCTGGGTGCAGTAGATAAGCCAAAGGGCAGTGCAGAGAATTGGTAGTGCATTGAGCCAGCTATGAATCTGAGGTAGCTTCTGCAAGATTGTCTGACTGGGACATGTAGGTATGCCTCTTTGAGGTCCAAAGTTACAAGCCAAGCCTTCTTGTCCAGCATGGGCAGAAGTTGCTGTAGAGTGAACATCTTGAATTTTGGGACGTCCAGAAAAGTATTTAGAATAGATAGGTCCAGAATTGGTCTCCAGGCTTTGTCCTTTCTTGGTACTAAGAAAAGTCTTGAGTAAAATCCTTGTCCCTGCTCTTGTTGTGGCACTGGCTAAATAGCCCCCATGTCCATGAGAGATGAAACTTGTTTTTGTGCCTCTGCCCATTGATTGTGTGGCAGGTCTGGCATACCTTTTGCCTTTGGAAGGGTGTGAAAGTGGAACCTGTAGCCCTGAGATACTATATTTAAGACCCATTTGTCCTGGGTGATCTTGTGCCAGTTTTGTGAAAAAAGTGCTAGCTTTCCCCCTAAGGGTGCTGCCAAAAAATAAGTGCTTGGCATTGGCAGAAGGAAGTCATTGGGTCTGTTTTCTATAAGGCTGTGATTTGTCCGCTTTTGTAGGTAGGAGCACCCCATTGTTTGGGCCTGTATGAGCCCTGGGGCTGTTGCCTGCCTCTAGGGTGTCTGAATCTGCCTCTTTGTGGTCTGTCTGACACTGGAAAGGACCAATTCTTAGAGGGCCAGTTCCTGCTAAATCTGGGTGGCTGTACCTGTAAGAAATCCTTTACTGTCTGCATAGATTTAGCTTTATCCTCCATTTTCTTCAATACCTCTTCTGCCTTAACACCAAACAAAGTATCATGCTGTAATGGAGCATCCAATAATTTTGCTTTAACATGATCAGGCAGATTCTGTTCCTTTAACCAAGCATGCCTTCTAATAACAGAACCTGTAACAGCGGCCCTGCACGAGGCCTCCGGTGAATCATAGCCACGTTGCAAAGTATGTTTTCCCACTTGTTCAGCTGCATGCAATAAATACTGCAAATCTTTGTTCTCAGAACATTCAGAATTTGTCAACATTTTTTGTTTTAACAAAGACATTAAGTATTGCTGATATTTGAGCATATGAAATTGACAGTTTAAAGCCCTTACAGCCAAGGTAGCAGAAGTGTAAACTTTTTTCCCCCATCTGTCCAGAGCCCTAGAATCTCTATTCGAGGGGACAGGGTTTTTAGCAGCATCACTCAGCCTTGACCCCTTTGGGACCCTGTGAGATAGTTTCTGGGTCAGCAGCAGGGTTTTTATAAAGAAATTTATGGGAGTCTGGGACCCTGTAGTATCTGTCCAGCTTAACAGGAGCAGGAGGTAAAGAGTCTGGAGACAGGCTGGACACTGAAAATACATCATCTACTATGTCTAGAACAGGGGGAATTGCAAGAGGTCTGTGCTGAGGAAGTAAAAGAAAGTCTCTAAGTCTTTTCTTATAATCGGAATAATCTTGACTCTCCCAGTGGAAATGATCCCTCATGGTATGCAGTGTTTCCCCAAATGAGTAATCCTCAGGAGGAGAAGCCAAAGGAATAGAATCTTCAGCATCAGAATCCTCATATGGAGGAATAGAATATCCCTGTTCTGAAGAGGAATCATAGGAAATGGAAACCGGATCAGAGGAATCATATTCAGTGCCTTGCCTAGGCCTCTTATCAGGAGGGGGGTGGGAACCCCTGATCAAAGTAATTAGGTCTTCGGCCATTTTGAGCATCTGTTTCTTAGGCATAGACGTCTGTCCTGGAGAATGCTGTACTTGTTTCCTTGCCTTTAAAACTGTTTTAGACTTTGTCTTGGATACTGAAGTAGGCTTTATATAAAGTTGTGTAGGTCTGAAGACACCCTCAGAAGCCGATGCCTGCTCAGTGGCTCTGGACCCATCTGATGGATTAATTTCTGAAGGGCCAATACCTTGAGTATCCAGAGGCCTATTTGTCTCCACGTGGGAGTCAGAGGCGGCCTGCGGCTCTGAGGTAGCGGGAGTCAGGGGCTGCAAAAGCGCCTCACTGAGCACCGGCAAACCGGCGACTGGCCTAGAAGAGGCTTCGTCATCAGTTTTGGACCTCAGATGCTTGTCCTTGTCTTTATCCTTGCATTTGTTATGAATTCCGGTCATTGGCTGTTCCGATGGCATTATATAGGTTCATAGGTAGGTACTAGGCTATCGGCCCTAGGGCCCATACAAGCCTAGCCAAAAACTGTACCCTGGCTTTCGCCACCCAAGAGAATTATTTTCCTGTGCCCCTGTCGAGCAGAGCCACAGAAGTGATCCCCGGGGTGAATTTCCCATTTCCCATCCAATCATCAAGTTTTTCTTGAACAGTGCTAATGAGGAGCTCTGTTTGACATAGATAGGTAGTCTGTTCCAGAGTATGGGAAGTCTCTGGCCCATACAAGCCTAGCCAAAAAATGTACCCTGGCTTTCGCCACCCAAGAAAATTATTTTCCTGTGCCCCTGTCGAGCAGAGCCACAGAAGTGATCCCCGGGGTGAATTTCCCATTTCCCATCCAATCATCAAGATTTTTCTTGAAGAGTGCTAATGAGGAGCTCTGTTTGACATAGATAGGTAGCAGGGGCGGCTCGTGGCATCGGACTGCCGGACTGCAGCCCCCTCAGCTAAAAAGAAGAAGAAAGGTATAAAAAACCCCAAAAAAACCTTTGCTTGCGTGTAGCAGCTGTTTAATGTAAAATTCGAGTCCGCGACTCGGAAGTACGCGCATGCGCACTTAACCGCCTCGGGCTGCAGCGGTTTTAAACAGATTTTTTTTTTGTTTTGATTGCAGCCCGGTGGTGTAATGAAGGCATCATTGTGATGCCCAGAAGTCTATGCGGTTCCAAACTGCATAGAATTGGAAGGGGCTTGGACTGCGACGTCCGCAGGCACGTCATGACGTGCTTGCTGGGCTAAAGGCTGCTGATTGGTTGTCTCTCTCTTCCCGGGATTTATGTGCTGGGAAAAGAGCGAAAACCAATCAGATAGTCAGTTAGCTTGTGTATGGATTCGTGACTGTGACTGTCTGAGTCAGTCACACGGGAAAGAACGATTATTTTAATTGCCATTGTGTATTTTAATTTTTTTGGGGCGCTATATATTTTGTCAGCTGTGCTGTGCAGCCTGCCCTGTGCTGAAGCAGTGAAGCCTGAAGGAAGACAAGAACATAAGAAGAAGAACTGAAGAAAGAAGAAGAAAGAAAAGAAGTTAGAAGAAGAACAGAGTGAAGGTGCAGAACTAAAGTAGGTATACTCTTTATGTTCCTTTGTAAATAAAGAGAAGGAATCCCATTCTCATCCCTGTGTTTGTGTGGATTTGCTCTGGTGTCCTGCCATTTTACAAAGACATGTGTCCACTCTGCAGTATTTCTCCCTGGGCCTTTGCTGAAAATTGTTTTTGTTCTGTCAGAAGTAAAATTGACAGGCATTTGAATTTCAGACTTCATACTCTTCAGAAAATACATAGAAACACAACCTTTTATTCTAGCAATTTTCTAAGTTTATAAGATGAATATTTTAAATTTGTCCTTATTTTTGGGACTGTATACTATTACCCCATTATTGTCTTTGTCCAGGTTTTTTGTGCTAAGGTTGACAGCTATGGCAAGAACTGAATTCACTGAATATGTTTGAGGGCTGTATTCCCTCATTACTGGGTTTGTCCAGGTGTTTTGTGCTAAGAGGTTGACAGCTATGGTGAGAACTGAATTTATTAAATGATAGCCATTTAAGTTTCAGTCTTCCGCTCTTACACAAAGCAGCTGATTTGGCGTAGTGGTATGTTGCTCTGACTGTTTTGCACAGGGACCTTGGCAGTAAAATGTATGGTGGTAACACAGCATTTTTCTTTCACAAAGCAGGTGATTTGGCATAGTGGTATGTTGCTCTCCCTGTTTTGCACAGGGACATTGGTAGTAAAATGTATGGTGGTAACACAGCATTTTTCTTTCACAAAGCAGCTGATTTGGCATAGTGGTATGTTGCTCTGACTCTTTTGCACAGGGACCTTGGCAGTAAAATTTATGGTGGTAACACAGCATTTTATTCTAGCAACTTTCCAAGTTTATACAAGCAATGTTTAATATGTCCCTGGTTTTTGGGCTTTTGACCCCCCCCCAATAAATTTGCCTTTTTCCAGATTTCTTGTGTTGCGAAGTTGAGATGCAGTTGAGTATTGAGTAGATTTTACAAGGAGCTGAGAGCTGCAGGGGAAGAGAAGTTTAGTGCTGCTTATGCTAAGTCAGCTTGCATTGTTAATAGCACAACAGGTTGTGTACTTGCTTTTGATGCAGAAGGTTGTTGGTTCTACTCCCACAAGGGGTGAATGCTGCCGTACTGAAAAAGTTAAAATACTAACTATGAGCCTGTTATCGGTTTGCTATCCATTTCCTATTGCAATATTACTAGCTTATCATTTTTAATGTAATATAGGCAATGTATTCCTCAGGGGCATGAGACACTTTATTTTTCGATGAAACCATGAAATATAAAGGTGTTTGCTAGCAGCAACCTCTTCATTAGTTACAGATTTATTTAATGTGGAATTATTTAGATGACTTTTTTACTTCTTCAGAGAGTGAGCATATTTACTGATAATGGTGGAATGTAGAATTGTGCATATTTACTGATAATGGTAGACTGTAGAATTTTGCATATTTACTGATAATGGTGGACTGTAGAAATTTGAGTAGTCTTTTATGATGGAAATGTTCTGAACTGGGCAGTTTTGTCATTATGGGTGCATGCATTTTGTTTCATTGTTTACTGGAAAGATGTTCTGAATTGGGCAGTTCTGCCACTGGTAAAATGTATTTTCTTTGAATGTGGGTTTCAATGCTGTTTCAATGAATGTGAGTTTCAAGGGCAGAGAAGTTTTAATGCTAAGTTTGTTTAGCAGATGTCTTAGTGTTTGTGCTGTAAAATGCAAAATAAAACTTTCAAATGAAGTCCAAATCATCATAGAAGTAAATCAGTATGCACATTAGTGTTTATGGTAAATGGAGTGAAATAGCCAAGTAATGGATCATTGGAATGGCTGCAGGGGGAGGCTCCATTCAACCATGATTTTGTGAGGGGGAAGGGCGGCAAACTTAAAGACAGCCCCAGCTGAACTATACCACCCAACTGTCCAGATTTTCAAAGAATGAATAGATTTTTGCTTCTTATTTTTGGTTTGTTCCTCATAAAATTTGTGGTTTTCTGGCAAATCATTTAGGAATTAAGTCACTTAATAATGACACACTGAGTTTCAGACTTCATAACCTTCAGAAAAATGAATGCTAAAGTAAGACCTGTTCTATCAACTGTCTCAGTTTATACAAGAGCAAGTTTTAGTACTGTTAATATGTTCCCCCAATATATTTGGCCTTGTTAGAAAAATCTATATTTACATACATGCTGCCTAGAAAATATATTTACATACATGCTGCCTAGAAAAATATATATTTACAATGTATGCTGCCTAGGAAGATGTGTATTCAAACATTCAAACATATATAAGTTGTGTGGTCAAATATATAGAGAAATGTGTGCTTTAGTTAGGAATAAATGTACTTAAATCTATTATAGAGAACAAAGTTCGAAAAGTAGTATGATATGTAATGCATTTAATTCTGTTTTACTAGAATAATAGTAGAAATAAACTCGCATATTATTGCTTGAAGCATAAGCTGCAGTGTAATCAGAAATTTGGCCTTGGCAGTGTTCAAGCGCAGCCTGGCTCATGTCTTTCAAGTAAAGATTATTTTGCAAAGTTAGAAAATAATAAATCTGTCTGCATGTGTATCTTTTTCCTGCTTCCATCAGAAGAATAGCCTTGTGCGCACTATCAGAGATAGTGTCCAGCTGGCAAGCATGGAACAAAGGAAAGCATTTTAAGAAGAACTGCACCCATTGTATTCGAACTAATCTAAGAGCCTTGAATTGGCTACATCCTCAGGAGGACATTGTGACTGACCAGGTGCTTGCAAGGCTGTAACATTCTCATGGGAAAAAGATTTTTTGAAAAACACCATCTCAGCACTTTTCATAAGTTACTATGATGTAAAGACCCTGTCACTGACCACGTCAGTGAGGTGGGCAAAAACTGATAGTGAAGTGTATAAAATATGAAGCCTACCATCAATAAATTAGTCAAAATTCTGTACAAGTTTGTGTATGGTTTTTTGCCTCCTAATGTACATTAGAGTATAAGATACTTGAGTCCTCCTGCATTATTGTTTGTTATTGATTGACATTGTTTTTGAATACTCAATGATTTTTACAGTCTGACTCTAACAAATTTATTTAACATTTTGGTCCTAATCGTGCCGGAATTCCCTTGGTAAGCTGCAGGTCAGAATATATAGGTGGCACTGAAATAGAAGAAGGAAAGACCTCCGACTGAATTGTCGTGCCTAAAGAGGCTGTCCACTTGTCTGATCTGTCGGAAAACTGGATCCTAAAAGTATATGAACAATAAGCGGGAGGCTCGGGTAAGCAGAATTCCTCTCTTTGTTTTTGTTTTAGATCAGGGACCAGGTTACACTGTGCTATTGCTAAGGTTTGTGATAGCAGGGAGAGAGGTAGTCGAAGTATTGTATCTTGAGTCATAGATCAGGAAGTAAACAAAGCAAAGTAAAACAGTCATTCTAGACACTACTGTGGATACGGGGAATAAGATACCACGTGGTACAAGAGAAAGGGTTACGTAACAGTTCTTTTTTTTTTCTTTCTTCTTTCAGAGACATGGGAAATGAATGCACTAAAGGGTCACGTGACCCGCCCCTAACAGAAGATGCAAAGTACATGCAATTACAGAGAGCAGATAATGTGAGATATTTTTCAAAATGGGTTAACAAGTATGACTTTGATGGTAAATTAGATAAAATATCATTAGTAAAACTTTTGAAACAGTTAAAATCTGAGAAGGTCAGGCAAAAACAACAACAGTTGGTTCCTCAAGCACATAGGTGGATTGAGGAAGTGAACCAAGGAACAGAAAATAAAAATGCAAAGGCATTATTTTTAGACAAAGAGGATAATAATAATAGTAGCATCGGTCCCTCCCTACCACCTCCTCCGATGCCTTACTTAGAATATGAAGCGGAGGGCGGCTGGACCCCCACGCTACCCAGAGACAACAGGGATATTAAGACAACCATTTGTAAGAGAACCTATCGACTAGATCCCGAACACGCCAAACGCTTATAGATGTTCAACCAAGCGGAAATTCATTAGATGAGAGTGAGGAAATCTGTCCATTAATAGAAGTACCAAACCCACAGGCAGGACAGGAGGGCCAGGCCTCAACTCTCTTAGTGTATAGACCATGGACACCGGAAGACATCCGGAAAGCTACAGAAGGAATTCCCCATCCAAAAATTAACTTTGAGAAATTTTTACAGGATTTACAGGGCATGAGATTGAGTTACCACCTAAATGGGGAAGAGGTAGAAAGAGTAGTTAGACAAATTTTAGGTCCGGACTGGCACATGATTTGTGGCCTGGAATGCCCGTGACGCAACTCAGGCCACTCCCACATAGTGACGCAGAACTAGATGCTAGATTGAAGGGTCTTACAGACCGTGACTGAAAATGGAAACCTAGGGCAGACTGGACTTGCATTAACCAATGCGCATAACAAGATAATGAAACAGTAGATGCATACTATGGTAGATTATTAGAATGTTTTAATAACCATAGTGGCATGCCTATTCCCGAAAATCAAAAGAATGATAGCTCATATGAACAACAGTTGAAGAATGCATTTTGAAAGGTTGTATTGCCCTATCAATAGCTTCATCACGAAGCACATGATAGATCACCGAACAAGTAGGCTTCAAGCCTTGTTAGAGTATGCTAGACATGCCGAAAAACATTTTAACAGTAAAAAGAAAAAGAAAACGCAGGTCTTCACAGCTGAAGACGGTGCGGAAGTTTTTGTAGTACAAACAGCCAAGAAGGGTAAATACTCAGGGTAACAAACGCTCTGACAGAAACTCAGAATTTTATGAGGACAGGAAGAAAAGAGGTGAATGCTTCAATTGCGGTAAGAAGGGACATTTGGCAAGGGATTGCAGGAGCAAGGCACCTGTGGAAAAAAAGGATAAGGATGATGAGGATTGACTAGATGGCAGTTATACTGTTCAGCAGTCACTAGGAGAGACTAATGAGCAGGGAAATAATGTAAATACCTTAGAAGAAACAAATGACATGCAACCGGATGTAGAAGTTGGGGAAAGTGAAGTTTTGACTTGGCATTACTGAGCTTAGAGCTCTATTTAGCAGACACGAAACCGAAGTTACACTTCTGGTGGAAGGAGAGAAGTCAAATTTTTGTGTGATTCAGAGCATCACGAACTTTGATACATCCTTCAAAGTTACCGAACATTCTGAGTCACCTGATTACATATTAGTGAAAGCAGCAAACGGACAGCTGTACAGGGAACCACTTTCCCATGATATAGCAATAACTGACCCGCCTCGGTATGACCCAGAAAAGTAAAATAGTACTTTCTGCCAAATGCCCCATGAACTTATTAGGAAGAGATATTATGCAACTTTTGGCATAGCAGTAGTCCCTACCATGAACGGTATGGAGGCACAGAGACAAACTGATACTTTTGTAGCACGATCGGAGGGTGAGGCCTATTATTGGTACAGCCAGGATCTGGTTACAACCGGTCCAGGGCAGTGACCAAGGAACTGATGAATGTAGCCACCAGCAAGGTGCCCTCGATGTTGATCAGCAACATTTATTACATTGTACCCTATATTATTGTAGCACATCAGGACCTGATAAAGAATATGAACAAAATTGTTCAGGAATCCCGAAATAGACTAATACTACGGACTCTATACTGGGACACTGAGGGCAATGGCGAGTGAGTTGTTCATTACCTCAGGAATTCTTGGAATTGTACAAATCCAATAAACTAAGATGTTAGCCTAACCAAAAACAAGAATGTTAGGTGGGTAGACTTGGGTGACAAAGTGACAAAATGGGAGAAACTAACTGACTCAGAGTTATCGGACTTAGGAGTACAGAAACAAAAACTAAATTGTTAACGCCCAGCTGTACACTTACAACAGAGTGAAGACAGCTGACTGGCGTTCTTGATAGAAGAAAAAAGCTTTGAGTGAAATACCAAATGTTCTTTGGTCAACAGGAAATCAGATGTAGGACTTATTCAACAGCAGGGCCAGTAGTTATTACACCAAAATCGGCCTTTAGACCAAGGAAAAGACAATATCCTTTGAGCAAGGATGAACAGGAATCAAACCTATCATAATGGCATTACTTAAGAAAGGGATACTGGTAGAATCCTTAGATTCACCATGTAATACTCCTCTATTTCCTGTAAAAAGCAAACGGGAATGGCGGATGGTACAAGATTTACAGGCTGTAAATGATGCGGTAATATCAAGGGCACCTACAGTGCCAGACCCACATACCTTGTTAAATGATTTCAAGCCGCAAAAATATTTTACCGTGGTAGATATTAGCAATGCTTTTCTCAATACCTATCCACCCTGACAGCCAGCATTGGTTTGCATTCACATTTCAGGGCAAAGGTATCGTACACCCGGCTACCACAGGGATATAGTGAAAGCCCAACAATATTCGCACAAGAGATGGCTAGCAACCTAGCGGGGTTTTCTCCACCAGGGGGCAGTCAAATACTACTTTATGTAGATGACATCTTGCTTGCAGCCCCCACCCAGCAGCAATGTAAGGAAGACACAATAGCATTGTTGAAATTCTTAGCTGAGCAAGGGCATAAAGTGAATAAACATAAATTGCAACTTTGGAGAGAACAGGTTAAATACCTGGGATATGTGATATCCAAAGAAGGTAGAACATTAGATGAAGATAGGAAAACAGCTATCTTACAAGCACCTAGACCAACTACCAAAAAGGAAATGATGTCCTTCTTGGGAACGACTAACTTTGTCGGTTGGATACCTAATTATGCTTTAGAAACGCTCCATTGGCTGATTTAATATTTAAAGCACCAATGGCAGCACAAGAAACACTGCACTGGACTGAAGCAGAAGCAGTTTTGCAGACTAAAACAACTGATAGTTTCATCATTAGTTTTAGGGCTTCCAATTACCATAAGAGATTTTTCCAAACTGTAGATTGTAGGCGGGGATATATGACGCCAGTACTGACGCAACAACATGGCGGCAAGCAACGCCCATAGCTTACTATTCATCACAGTTAGATCCGTGGCACGATCATTACCACCCTGCGCATAAGCAGTAGTCGCAGCAGCTATGGCAGTGCAAGCTTCAGCCTCAGTGGTATTGTTTCATCCTCTCACATTGAAAGTACCTCATGCAGTTGCAATAATTTTACTGCAAGAAAAAATAGCATTTTTATCCCCTGCCAGACATCTTTCTTGCATGACCATACTATTGAGTCAACCCCATATGACAATTGAACGATGCACGACATTAAATCCATCGACATTACTTCCGATTCCTGTGAATGGCACACCACACAGCTGCCTACAGGAAATGGAACAAATAACCACACCCAGACAAAATCTTACTGATGTACCTCTAGCCGATGCAGAGGTGACATTTTTTGTGAATGGGTCCTGTAGACAAGGTCCTACAGGAAAAAACCTAGTGGGTTATGCAGTAGTGACTGATAACGAAATCATAGAAGCACAACCCTGCAACATAACCTGTCAGCTCAAGCAGCAGAATTGATAGCTTTGACACGTGCTTGCACTCTAGAAAAGACAAATGTGTTAACATATATACTGACAGTCAGTATGCTTTCTACAGTGCATGTCTTTGCACAACAATGGAAAAACAGGGAATGATAACATCTACTGGCAAGTCGATTAATCATGCACAATTGATTTTGAACCTGTTAGATTCTATTCAGTTACCCACTAGAATAGCTATCTGTAAATGTGCAGCCCATACCAAACAACAAGATAGAATTTCAAAAGGAATGCTGGGCTGATGCAGCTGCAAGCTGCCTCAGACCTAGAAACTGTGCTCTTAAATGAAGAACTACAACCTTCTGAGACTCTAGATTTAGAAATGTTAAAAACAATGCAGACATTAGCTACAAAAGCAGAAAAGCAAAAGTGGATAAAACGAGGAGCAATCCTTGAAGAGGGACTGTACATCTCCAAAGAGAAAAGCCCATATTGCCATCTAATTTATTTAGATATGTAGCTTTGTTGAGTCATGGGCAGAGCCATGTCTCAACAGGGGATGGTACAGTTAGTTAACAAAACATTCCAAACATACGGATTTGAATTATACACAAAAATTTTGTGCAACATGTCATATTTGTAGCAAACATCATGCACAGGAGCATTTAAACCAAGCGAGGAGCTTTCCAACACCACCTATCCGCTCCATACTATTTGTATGGATTTCATAGAACTGAATAAATGTGAAGGGAAAAAATACTGTTTAGTGATCATAGATATGTTTTCAAAATGGGTAGAAGCTTTTCCAACCAGGAATCCGGATGCAGCAACAGTAGCAAAAGCCCTAGTAAAAGAAATCATTCCTAGATTTGGCATACCGGAAAGAATTTATAGTGACAATGGAACACATTTCGTAAACCAGACAATTCACCAGCTGGGGAGATTTTTTGGGATTTCTTTGAAAAACCATTGTGCTTATCACCCTCAGTCAGCAGGACTGGTGGAGAGGTACAATGGAATTTTGAAAAACAAGTTGAGAAAATTAATGAGTGAGACTCAAAAGACTTGGATTTGCTGTCTGCCTTTAGCACTGCTGAGCATGAGAACTGTTCCAAATGTAAAGGGCTTGACCCCTTTTGAGATAGTGTTTGGAAGGGCATATTGTGTGCCGCAATGGAAAGCCCTCATGCCTGCAGAGCTGGAGGCCGATGGCTCATTAGCTAGTTATATGAAGAAATTGTTAACAAATAAGACTGTTTTGCAGTTGAACTCTTTTTCAGATAAACAAGAAGCAAAACCGGAGGCCGTGCTGACCCCGGGGTCCTGGATTTGGCTAAAAGTCATCAAAAGAAAGAACTGGGCGAGTCCAAAGTGGGAAGGTCCGTACCAGGTACTATTGGCAACACCTACTGCAGTAAAAATTGCTGAGAGATCATCTTGGGTTCATTTGACACACTGCAAACCTGTCAAGAAATTTAGTTTGGATAAACGCCTTTTAACTGACATACCACAGGAACAGGATGGCCAGAGGCAGAGTGAATAAAAATGCGAAACAACCCCAAAGACATTGGTTCACTGGCCTACTGATCATACACTTATTAACTATGTTTGTAGTAACCTTTTTGTTGTTATGGTTTTTTTGCATATAACTACAGAAGTGAAATTAATAAAACGTGATGAAGGACTGGCTATAGACTGGCACCCAAACTTTAACACATACCTGGCTATGAAACGAGTCTATGTAGAGACTATGAACGTTTCAAATTGCTGGGTTTGTACTGCAATACCCACAGCATATGGAGGACTCTTGATGTCTGCTGTCCCCTTGGGGATAAATGAAACTTGGGAAAACCTATTATTTGACACAGGTACTGTGAGATCACAAGACAAAGTGGCATTATATTTGCCCGTTACTCAGAAAGGAATTGTTTGTTTTGTTAAAAATGATACACTCCAGGTTGGTTGGAGTAACTGTAACATAACTATATCTTATAAATGTTATATAAAACCTGTAGACCAAGGTACTAGTTGTAGCACGAATTATGGTTCATATTTAAGCTTGATGAAAACAACATTGAGAGATGTGCAAAAAACTCCTGAAATATATAGACAATTATCTGTTATAGATAAGAAAATGTTTCATTCAGGGTTAACCCGCATCAGTACAAAAGTAGAAAACTGTTACTTTGTTTGTGGGAAAAAGGCCTACAAATGGTTACCTGAGAATTGGTCCGGCAGTTGTTTTTTGGGTTATCTGGTTCCAGCCATAAGACATACTGCAGAATTGCCCCTGGGTAAAATACGTAATGTGAGAAACGTAGCTCAGCAAGCCGAGAATACAGTCAGAAAACCTGCTAATCCAGTGGGTAAGATTGAAGCAAGCTGGAAGGATCATTCAGCAGTAAAGGACAAAGAAAAGTTGACCCATATGGACTTGAGTGACAGTGTTATATCCTGGGCTGGGATATTCCCAACCTACGGAGCAGTCAAATCGATTTGGGAACTGAGGAAATTGTCAAAACTCCTCGAAGTAATGAGCAATGCGACTTTTTCCGCTCTTGAACTTGTGACTGATGAAATGAATGCAATGAGAACAGTTGTATTACAGAACCGAATGGCTCTCGACTTCACCCTAGCGCTAGAGGTGGTACGCGCTTATCAAAGAAGAATGCTGTGCGTACATTCCAGACAACCAGCATGAAATCAATGATCACCTGGAGGTAATACAGCAGGTGTCAGCAATGGCAGAACCAGGCCCAAACCCACTGACGAACTTTTTCCAGAATCTGTTTGGGGGATGGGGGTCGGTCCTTATGAACATTCTGATTGCAATTTGTGTAGTACTGCTCATAATTGGAGCATGTGTCTGCAAGGGATACCCTGTGTGAAAAAATTAGTTAAAGACCTAGTTGACGTATCAGTGACTGAAACTATGTACCAAGATATGGAATTGAATTTGTTAATACCAAGTGAAAGCCTATCTGAAATATAAAACAAATGACTTACTTAGCTGAAAGTCCTTGAAAGGAAAAGGCTGAGGAATGAAATAATACTGTTTATGTTTCAAATAGAATGAAATGCATTAACAGGAGGGAGAATGTTAGAAAAATCTATATTTACATACATGCTGCCTAGAAAATATATTTACATACATGCTGCCTAGAAAAATATATATTTACAATGTATGCTGCTTAGGAAGATGTGTATTCAAACATTCAAACATATATAAGTTGTGTGGTCAAATATATAGAGAAATGTGTGCTTTAGTTAGGAATAAATGTACTTAAATCTATAATAGAGAACAAAGTTCGAAAAGTAGTATGATATGTAATGCATTTAATTCTGTTTTACTAGAATAATAGTAGAAATAAACTTGCATATTATTGCTTGAAGCATAAGCTGCAGTGTAATCAGAAATTTGGCCTTGGCAGTGTTCAAGCGCAGCCTGGCTCATGTCTTTCAAGTAAAGATTATTTTGCAAAGTTAGAAAATAATAAATCTGTCTGCATGTGTATCTTTTTCCTGCTTCCACCAGAAGAATAGCCTTGTGCGCACTATCAGAGATAGTGTCCAGCTGGCAAGCATGGAACAAAGGAAAGCATTTTAAGAAGAACTGCACCCATTGTATTCGAACTAATCTAAGAGCCTTGAATTGGCTACATCCTCAGGAGGACATTGTGACTGACCAGGTGCTTGCAAGGCTGTAACATTCTCATGGGAAAAAGATTTTTGAAAACACCATCTCAGCACTTTTCATAAGTTACTATGATGTAAAGACCCTGTCACTGACCACGTCAGTGAGGTGGGCAAAAACTGATAGTGAAGTGTATAAAATATGAAGCCTACCATCAATAAATTAGTCAAAATTCTGTACAAGTTTGTGTATGGTTTTTTGCCTCCTAATGTACATTAGAGTATAAGATACTTGAGTCCTCCTGCATTATTGTTTGTTATTGATTGACATTGTTTTTGAATACTCAATGATTTTTACAGTCTGACTCTAACAAATTTATTTAACAGGCCTTGTCCAGATTTATTGCATTAACAGGTTGAGAGGTACATGCAAATAAATTGCTTTATAGAATTAGGCATAGCCAAGCCTCTCAACTGTCCCTGATTTTGGCTCAAAATGTTGCTCTTTTTCCTAATAATCCCCTGCAAAATAGTAATTTTGGAAGAAAACATGGAGGGTTTACAATTAAGAAATAACTAATAATCAGAGTTATAGATTACTTTTATTTCAGAAATGCACATAGATTCTTTTATTTTGTCAACTGCTCAAGTTAGCAGTACTAATATTAAAGTGTCCCTTCTTTGACAGGTTCCCAGCTGTATTGTATGGCTATTTTATATTTTTACATCACATTTTTGGTCCGTTTTTCATAAAATTGTGTTGTTTTTTTTGGCAAAATTGTGTTTTTTCTTTGGCAAATTAGTGACAAATCATTAAAGACTGAAGTTAGAAAATAGTGACAGACATTTGAGTTTTAGATTTCATACCATTCAGAAAATTCATACTAATGCAAGACCTATTCTATTATCTTTCTAAGTTTATAAGAGCAATATTTAAAAATTGTCCTTATTTTTGGGCCTTTGTCCCACTTCTTTGTATGGCTTTGTCCAGATTTCTTGCTCTGAGTTTGAGAGGTATGACAAATGTGTCAAGGCCATCACAGTCAGCCAGAGACATTTCAAATTGTGACATACTTCTTGCACTCCACTCCCCCATGTAGTGACTCTGGATGTGTTTAAGCAAGGCAAGGAGTAGTTATGCAGTGTAAATGTGCAGAGTATCCCCCCCATCCAAGGTAGACACAAGTACTAGAGTGGCTTTTCATCTGTCCTTGATTTTTGCAGAATGGTCTGGTTTCTGTCATATTTTTTGCACTGTTGATTTATGCTTATTACTCAAAGTGCCTGTTGCTCTGTGTTTAAGTAGCAATACTTTAATGATCATGAGGTAAGCTTGGCTGAGATCGTAAGATGCAAGCAAGCTTAATAAGCATACTGTTAAAGAATTGCCAACATTGAAAGTCTTTCTGTTGTTGCCATGTAGAGAATACTTAACTAGATAATGTATAAGCCTTGGGTATTGAAATGCATATGACAGTATTTGTAATAAAGGACAGATTACATTATTTTAAGAAGCTCATTACACTTGGAGACTTCCAGTCATCTCTGCAGGCTTTACCCATAAACTAAATAGAATGCCAATCATGTGGTCCATAACCTGTACAGTAATCCTTTTAAGCAATGTATCTTGAGCTTATTTCTTGTTTGCTTTTCATTTTTAACTTTGATCATGTTTTCCTCATGAAACAAGTAGATAGTTGTCAGGCAGCAGGTATTTTTTGGATAAGAAACATTTTTACAAGTGGGGGCATCAGACATTTTTACTTTCGGCATGTTACTTGGTACTTTAATAAAGCTGAATATAAATTATAATTAGAACTGCAGCGCAAGAAGTGGTTTGAGTTGAGTGCTACTTGATTTTGACTGGCATTCCATTAATGTATTTAAAAAGTAATTTATTTTTTCATGCCTCACAACCTTTTTGTTTCCATCTAGATATTAAGTAAGCTGTCATGCAGCCAATGCATTGAAATATTTTTATTCTTCTACACTTCATTTTGTCTTGATTGGACTCTCATAATGACGGTTTGGCACCCAGGGCAGTGTATTTAGTTAGTTAGTTGTGGTTTTGAGCATAGCTCCTCCCCTTTCTAGTTGATCACACCCCTTCCCATTGACCCCACCCATTCAGCTGTCTCCTGCAGCTTCCCTTTGATTTGAAGTCACCAGCCGCCACTGATAGGTAGTCTGTTCCAGAGTATGGGAAGTCTCTGGGACAGGAATCTATCCCTCCAGCATGTTCTGTTTATTGTGGTGACAAGGTTTAGGTCCCTAGTGTGTGTAGCTCGGAGGGATTGGGATTTCTTTAAGTGGAGCATGTCCAACAGCTCTGGGTTTGACATAGTTTTGTATGTTAGGCAGAGATCGCCGCTGAATAGGCGATATGCGATGGAGTAAAGCTGTAGTTTTTTTGAGACGGTCTGCATAGGGCATCTGTTTGAGGCCAGTAATCCTCTTTGTGAGGTATTTCTGTGGTCTTTCCAGTTGTTGTAGATGTCTTATGAGGTACATACCAAAAGGGGTGTTGTACTCTATAATGGGTCTAATGAGTGATGAGTAGAGGGGAACAATGACCTCTTTTTTTCTGGATGAGAATCCTTTTGTGATGAGATAAGCCACATAGAAGGATTTCCTGACCACTGTGGCGATGTGATTATCAAAGGAGAGACTACTGTCCACCTGTGTCCCAAGGTCTCTTATCACATTTTCAGCATTACGTAGACTACCAGCTATGTGGTAGTTCATGGGTACAGAGTTTTTACCAAAGGGGATGACAATACACTTTTTGGCATTGAGCTTCAGGCCATGGCTTTGACACCAGGTATCTGTCTCAGTGAGGCCCTTTTGTAGTTTGTCCACATCATTAGGAGTTTTGATTATGGCTTCTAGTTTGCAGTCATCTGCAAACTTTGTTAGCCAAAGACCTTCCGTGTTGGCCTGCACCTCAGAGAAGTAGACTATAAATATTTAAACCTTCTGCCAAAATAATGAAAAGCAAAATCGTACCGACGCTTAATCGTTCGTTGGTTAAATCTAGCACAAAACCGACAACTAGCAATGTCGTGGTCAGGGCCTAGGCAAGGAATACAGTAAGAATGAAAATCCTTATGAGGTATTTGCTTCCCACAAGAAATACAATTGTTAACTTTTTCTGACATTGGTCTGGAGCAAGGAAAAAAAGTTTCCCCAATGGGGTACTTAGCTTTATTGAAGACTTTGGATCTGAAATTCAATTTTGAAAATCTCAGGAATCGGCCAACCGGCACTTGCGAACTGCTTTTACTTTGGGCACCGCCCGGCAATAAAGACTGAAGAAAATGGCGTTGGCTGCATCTTTTATACCCCTGGCACACTGACGTCAGGGAAGAGGTGACAGCAATTGATGCCGGACCAGGACTTTGGAATTCAGGCTGACTGTGGGTTGCCTGCCAGCAGGATAACCCAAGTGTAATGACTGCAACAGTGAAACACGATGAACATCTATAGTCCTGCTGTACTCAGTCCTCATTAGACCAATAATTGAGTACAATGTGCCATTTGGCAAGTACTTGACTAGGCAGTTAACAGCAGCTGGACTGAACTCAGACGTTCCTCATAAAGAAAATACAGGGTGTAAACAACATGTCATATGTGGACAGAGTAAAAGTCCTATCCCTTTACTCTGTCTCCTACCGAGTATTAAGGGGTGACCTATACCTGACCTAAAGGTCACTCACAAATTTAGCCCTGATGGAGCTCCTACACATCCACAAGTCAAACAGCATGAGGTTCACCCAATCTAGGTATCTAAACTTATTCAGCAACTCAAAAAATAAACATGCTGGAGAGACAGATATGTGTCTCAGAGATTGCCCCTTCTTTGGAACAGGCTTCCTACTCACATTAAGCAGAGCTTTTCCCTGGCTCTATTCAAAAAGAACTTGGATCAATGGATGGGGAATTGCAAATTCACACCTGGGGAACTGCCTATGACCATTATGGACAGGGACAACCTGTAAGATACTCAAAACATAAGCACAAGTCCATGCTATCTTCTTGCCCCTAGGGGCCATATATTGGGTAAAATCAGGTTATATTGGCTAGGCTTGTCTAGTAATCTCCTAGGAACCTATGGTTTGTTTTTATTTATATAAATGTATGGTTGTCTATGTCATAAGTGATAATTTAATAAAGATGTTTCTTGATTATTTTATTATTATTATTATTACTTATTATTTGTTTACCGGGGAAGTCCAACTGGACAGAGCTGTCCATTTTTAGTGGAGGCTTGGGGAGAAAAGTTCCAGAACATAAAAAATGATTAAAAAAAAAAAAAAAAAAAAAAAAAGAATCCTTGTGATACTTGTATCTATTGAGGCAGGATTACTAGTTTCCCCACTGCTATATGCATCACCAGGGTAGGCAGAGTCTGTTAAAGCCAACAGTGTTATTAGCAACACATTTGGCCTCTGCTACATTACTTTCTGAAGAACCATGGGGAGAAGGGTTATTAGAGGGTAAGCATACACAAACAGGCATTCATCATGCACTTCTCCTTGCACAGTGTATAATAATGTTAGACTAGTCAACAGTACAGCTCATGACAGCAAATGTCTGTTCCAATAATGAGAATTGTAACTACTACAAGAGAAAGACTAACAGGAGGAAAATTCCTTGCAGTTTATTGTAGTGCCTCTTAGGCAAATGCCTGGGTCACATAAGGCATAATGATCCTGTCATAGCCTTGTGTGGGGCCTTCAGTGAGATTGGGGCCCTCTTGAGCCAAATAGGTCCAACTAGCCGAAGAATGGTCCTGCTAACAACCACTCTTAAGGATCTACAGTTGTCCTATTCAGCTGACCTGCTACCACATTGCAGTGACAAGGAATGGAGGAAGAAGCCCAGATCACTCATAATCCCAAGGTAACATAATTCCTTTAAAATGGAGGAAAGAAAACAAGGAATACAAACATCAGCACAAGAAATGTAGAGTAACATAAATCCTTTATTCTTTGGCAAATTTCAACAACCCGATTTTTTACTTAAATTTTCATTGAAACAGCTTTTGATTAATTAAAGGGAATAATTGACTGGTAGCATTAACAGATGTGACTATGAATGTTGTTAATATAAACTGTTGCTTTTTGAGTTTTTGAGTCTGAATAAGTCCTATTTAACATGTATATGAAAACTCTTTCAAATAGAAAGTACTGGACCAGGCTGTATTTATTTTTCTCATTAGTTTGTGATATCCCTTCTTTTGTAAACTACTAATTTAATTTTACTGAAAAAGTGACA